>NC_092234.1:23753549-23811049 GCF_036320965.1 Panulirus ornatus | reverse complement strand
CCCTATGACTCAGTTCCACTTCCATGGTTCCATTCGCTGCTTAGTCCACTCACAGTTATCTAAAACACTTCACTTCCTCCAATTTTTCTCCTTTTAATTTCACATGCCAATTTATTTGTCCCTCAACCATGCTGAAACTAATAACCTTAATCTATTTACGTTTACATTCAAATTTCTCATTTTACACACTTTCCCAAACTCAATAATCAACTTCTGCAGTGTTTCACTCGGCAAACAACAACTGACTCACTTCCCAACCCTCTCATCCCCTACATGACTGCATACTCGCCCCTCTCTCCAAAACTCTTCCATTTACCTCCCTAACCAGCCCGTCCTTAAACAAATTAAACAGCCAAGGGGACATCGTACACCCCTGCCGCAGACCGACCTTCGCTTGGATCCAATCACTCACCTTCCATTCTACTCGTACACATGCCTTACATCCTTGGTAAAAACTTTTCACCACTTCTAGCAGCTTACCTCCCACACTATATACTCTTAGGCCTTCCACAGAGCATCTTTACCAACCCTACATATTCCTTCTCCTGATCCATAAATGTTACATACAAATCCATCTTTTTTCTAAGTATTTCTCAAACACATCCTTCAGAGCAAACACTTGATTCACACATCCTGCACCACTTCTGAAACCACATTGCTCCTCCCCACTCTGATGCTCTGTACATGCCTTCACCCTCTTAGTCAATACCCTTCCATACAATTTCCCAGGAATACTCAATGAAAGTACTCATCTGTAGTTTGAACACTCACCTATATCCCATTTGCCTTTGTACAATGGCGCTATACATGCATTCCGCCAATCCTTAGGCACTTCACCACGATCCATACATACACTGAATATCCTTATCAACCAATCAACAACACAGTCACCCCTTGTTTTTAATAATTTCCTCTGCAATACCATCCAAACCCGTCGCCTTGCCGGCTTTCATCTTCCGCAAAGCTTTCATTACATCTCTCTTAACCAAACCATTCTTCCTGACCGTCTCACCTCGCACACCACCCTGACCAAAATACCCAACATTTGCCACTCTATCATCAAACACATTCAACAAACCTTCAAAATACTCCCTCCACTTCCTTCTCATTCCATCACTGTATGTTATCACTTCCCTACCTTGCTCCCTTTACTGATGTCTGATTTGTCTTACGCACGTTATTTACCCCCCTCCAAAACGTCTTTTTATTATCCCTAAAGTTTGATGATTTTCTCTCACCCCATTTCTCATTTGCCAGCTTTTCAGCCCTTCTACCTTCCACTTTACGTCCTGCCGCTTTCTTTTATAATCTTCCAGTCATTTGCACTCCTTCTTTGTAAGTATTGTCCAAACGTCTCTAAATTCTTTCAAACTAACATCTTTATTTCTTCATCCCACCACTCACTACCCTTTCTAATCTACCCACCTCCCAACATTTTCATGCCACATCCATGTTTTACGCTAGCTATCACTGCTTCCCTAAATATATTCCATTCCTCAACCACTCCCATCACGTCATTCGTTCTCACCTTTTGCTATTCTACACTCAGTCTCTCCCGGTACTTCCTCACTCAAGTCTCCTTTCCTAGCTCACTTACTTTCACTACTCTAATCTCCCCAACATTCCCTCTTCTGTTTTTGAAAACCTCTACAAATCTTCACCTTCGCCTCCGCAAGATAGTGATCAGACATTCCTCTAGCTGCCCCTCTCAGCACATAAACATCCAAAATTCTTTTTACACACAATCAATAAACACGTAACCCAATAATGTCTTTGACCATTTCTCTCACTCACATACGTATACTTATACCATACGTATACTTACTCTTTTTAAACTAGGTATTCCCAATCACCAGTGTCTTTTCTGCACACATATCCACAAGCTCTTCACTATTTCCACTCACAACACTGAACACCCCATGTACACCAATTATACCCACAACTGCCACATTACTAACCCTCGCACTCAAATCACCAATCTCTAATACTCGTGCACCAAACCTACTGACACACTCAGCTGCTCCCAAACCATTTGCCTCTAATGATCTTTTTTCTCATGAACAGGTGCATAAGCACCAATAATCTACCATCTCTCTCCATCCACTATCCACATCAATCTAGATTAGACTTCCTTACACTTTATCACACACTCCCACAACTCCTCTTTCCTTAGCTCTTGTCCTTTCATTAATCTCAGATTATACTTCTAAGAATTTCCAAACTATTCATAGCCAGAACATCCAAGTTTCTCTCCTCAAACATACAACCCATCTCTCCTTTCTTCTCCTCTTGGTTACATGCACACGCATTCAGACACCCCAGTCTGAGCCTTCCAGGAGGATAAGCACTCCCCGCTTGACTCCTGCTTCTGTTTCCTATTTTAGAAATTGAAATAGAAGGGAAAGATTTCAAGCTCCCTGCTCCCGCCCCTATTAGTCGCCTTCTACGACATGCGGGTAATACGTGGGAAGTATATATATATATATATATATATATATATATATATATATATATATATATATATATATATATATATATATATATATATATAATGTTTTGGAAAATCAAATGTTTACCAAATGGCGTCCTAGCTTCGTCTCTTCGATGTATATCAACTGAGTGTTATATTTCTCTCCCGTGTCTCCCCTGATGATGTGATTATTACACGAAAGTGCACTTGGGAGCTTTTCGTGTTTCATTTTCCCCGTGGACTCATGGGAATATATATATATATATATATATATATATATATATATATATATATATATATATATATATATATATATATATATATATATATATATATGCACCATTCACCACTGGAAAGAAAAAAGAAAAAACGGTGAGCACTCACGAAAGTGCTCGCTGTTTTTATTTTTTTTTTCCGGTGGTGATTGTTGCATATATCTCTTCACAGTGAAGTGAAGGTTCTGCTTATATATATATATATATATATATATATATATATATATATATATATATATATATATATATATATATATATATATATATATATATATATATATATATATATATATATATATATATATATATATATATATATATATATATTTTTTTTTTTTTTTTTTTATACTTTGTCGCTGTCTCCCGCGTTTGCGAGGTAGCGCAAGGAAACAGACGAAAGAAATGGCCCAACCCCCCCCCCATACACATGTACATACACACGTCCACACACGCAAATATACATACCTACACAGCTTTCCATGGTTTACCCCAGACGCTTCACATGCCTTGATTCAATCCACTGACAGCACGTCAACCCCTGTATACCACATCGCTCCAATTCACTCTATTCCTTGCCCTCCTTTCACCCTCCTGCATGTTCAGGCCCCGATCACACAAAATCTTTTTCACTCCATCTTTCCACCTCCAATTTGGTCTCCCTCTTCTCCTCGTTCCCTCCACCTCCGACACATATATCCTCTTGGTCAATCTTTCCTCACTCATTCTCTCCATGTGCCCAAACCATTTCAAAACACCCTCTTCTGCTCTCTCAACCACGCTCTTTTTATTTCCACACATCTCTCTTACCCTTACGTTACTTACTCGATCAAACCACCTCACACCACACATTTTCCTCAAACATCTCATTTCCAGCACATCCATCCTCCTGCGCACATCTCTATCCATAGCCCACGCCTCGCAACCATACAACATTGTTGGAACCACTATTCCTTCAAACATACCCATTTTTGCTTTCCGAGATAATGTTCTCGACTTCCACACATTTTTCAAGGCTCCCAAAATTTTCGCCCCCTCCCCCACCCTATGATCCACTTCCGCTTCCATGGTTCCATCCGCTGACAGATCCACTCCCAGATATCTAAAACACTTCACTTCCTCCAGTTTTTCTCCATTCAAACTCACCTACCAATTGACTTGACCCTCACCCCTACTGTACCTAATAACCTTGCTCTTATTCACATTTACTCTTAACTTTCTTCTTCCACACACTTTACCAAACTCAGTCACCAGCTTCTGCAGTTTCTCACATGAATCAGCCACCAGCGCTGTATCATCAGCGAACAACAACTGACTCACTTCCCAAGCTCTCTCATCCCAAACAATATATATTGTTGACTGGTTGGTAAGGTTATTTAATGTATGTATGACCCGTGGTGAGGTGCCTGAGGATTGGCGGAATGCTTGCATAGTGCCATTGTAAAAAGGCAAAGGGGATAAGAGTGAGTACTCAAATTACAGAGGTATAAGTTTGTTGAGTATTCCTGGTAAATTATACAGGAGGGTATTGATTGAGAGGGTGAAGGCATGTACAAAGCATCAGATTGGGGAAGAGCAGTGTGGTTTCAGAAGTGGTAGAGGATGTGTGGATCAGGTGTTTGCTTTGAAGAATGTATGTGAGAAATACTTAGAAAAGCAAATGGATTTGTATGTAGCATTTATGGATCTGGAGAAGGCATATGATACAGTTGATAGACATGCTCTGTGGAAGGTATTAAGAATATAGGGTGTGGGTGGCAAGTTGTTAGAAGCAGTGAAAAGTTTTTATCAAGGATGTAAGTCATGTGTACGTGTAGGAAGAGAGGAAAGTGATTGGTTGTCAGTGAATGTAGGTTTACGGCAGGGGTGTGTAATGTCTCCATGGTTGTTTAATTTGTTTATGGATGGGGTTGTTAGGGAGGTGAATGCGAGAGTTTTGGAAAGAGAGGCAAGAATGAAGTCTGTTGTGGATGAGAGAGCTTGGGAAGTGAGTCAGTTGTTGTTCGCTGATGATACAGCGCTGGTGGCTGATTCATGTGAGAAACTGCAGAAGCTGGTGACTGAGTTTGGTAAAGTGTGTGAAAGAAGAAAGTTAAGAGTAAATGTGAATAAGAGCAAGGTTATTAGGTACAGTAGGGTTGAGGGTCAAGTCAATTGGGAGGTAAGTTTCAATGGAGAAAAACTGTAGGTAGTAAAGTGTTTCAGATATCTGGGAGTGGATGTGGCAGCGGATGGAACCATGGAAGCGGAAGTGAATCATAGGGTGGGGGAGGGGGCGAAAATCCTGGGAGCCTTGAAGAATGTGTGGAAGTCGAGAACATTATCTCGGAAAGCAAAAATGGGTATGTTTGAAGGAATAGTGGTTCCAACAATGTTGTATGGTTGCGAGGCGTGGGCTATGGATAGAGTTGTGCGCAGGAGGGTTGATGTGCTGGAAATGAGATGTTTGAGGACAATGTGAGGTGTGAGGTGGTTTGATCGAGTAAGTAATGTAAGGGTAAGAGAGATGTGTGGAAATAAAAAGAGCGTGGTTGGGAGAGCAGAAGAGGGTGTTTTGAAATGGTTTGGGCACATGGAGAGAATGAGGAAAGATTGACCAAGAGGATATATGTGTCGGAGGTGGAGGGAACGAGGAGAAGTGGGAAACCAAATTGGAGGTGGAAAGATGGAGTGAAAAAGATTTTGTGTGATCGGGGCCTGAACATGCAGGAGGGTGAAAGGAGGGCAAGGAATAGAGTGAATTGGATCGATGTGGTATACCGGGGTTGACGTGCTGTCAGTGGATTGAATCAGGGGATGTGAAGCGTCTGGTGTAAACCATGGAAAGCTGTGTGGGGCCTGGATGTGGAAAGGGAGCTGTGGTTTCGGGCATTATTGCATGACACCTAGAGACTGAGTGCGAACGAATGAGGCCTTTGTTGTCTTTTCCTAGCGCTACCTCGCACACATGACGGGGGAGGGGGATGGTATTCCATGTGTGGCGAGGTGGCGATGGGAATGAATAGGGGCAGACAGTGTGAATTGTATTTATAGGTATATATGTATGTGTCTGTGTGTGTATATATATATGTACATTGAGATGTATAGGTATGTATATTTGCGTGTGTGGACGTGTATTTTTATACATGTGTATGGGGGTGGGTTGGGCCATTTCTTTCGTCTGTTTCCTTGCGCTACCTCGCAAACGCGGGAGACAGCGACAAAGCTAAATAAATAAATAAATAAATATATATATCCAATAACGCTCTCTGGCCATCTCTCCTACTTACATAAGTATACTTATGTATATCTCGCTTTTTAAACCAGGTATTCCCAATCATCAGTCCTTTTTCAGCACATAAATCTACAAGCTCTTCACCATTTCCATTTACAACACTGAACACCCCATGCATACCAATTATTCCCTCAACTGCCACATTACTCACCTTTGCATTCAAATCACCCATCACTATAACCCGGTCTCGTGCATCAAAACCGCTAACACACTCATTTAGCTGCTCCCAAAACACTTGCCTCTCATGATCTTTCTTCTCATGCCCAGGTGCATATGCACCAATAATCACCCACCTCTCTCCATCAACTTTCAATTTTACCCATATTAATCGAGAATTTACTTTCTTACATTCTATCACATACTCCCACAACTCCTGCTTCAGGAGTATTGCTACTCCTTCCCTTGCTCTTGTCCTCTCACTAACCCCTGACTTCACTCCCCAGACATTTCCAAACCACTCTTCCCCTTTACCCTTGAGCTTCGTTTCACTCAGAGCCAAAACATCCAGGTTCCTTTCCTCAAACATACTACCTATCTCTCCTTTTTTCACATCTTGGTTACATCCACACACATTTAGGCACCCCACTCTGAGCCTTCGAGGAGGATGATCACTCCCCGCGTGACTCCTTCTTCTGTTTCCCATTTTAGAAAGTTAATACAAGGAGGGGAGGATTTCCGGCCCCCCGCTCCCGTCCCCTCTAGTCGCTTTCTACGACACGCGAGGAATACGTGGGAAGTATTCTTTCACCCCTATCCCCAGGGATAATATACATATATATATACATACACACACACACACACACACACACACACACACACATACACACACACACACACACATACATATATATACATATGAAAAATGTAAGAAACAATTTAGAAAACAAACTTTTAGCTTGCGAAAGAGAGACTTTTGGATGTTAATGTGCTGAGAGGTGCAACTGGAGGGATGTCTGATCATTATCTTGTGGAGGCTAAGGTGAAGATTAGTATGGGTTTTCAGAAAAGAGGAGTGAATGTTGGGGTGAAGAAGGTGGTGAGAGTGAGTGAGCTTGGGAAGGAGACCTGTGTGGGGAAGTACCAGGAGAGACTGTGTACAGAATGGAAAAAGGTGAGAACAATGGAAGTAAGGGGAGTGGGGGAGGAATGGGATGTATTTAGGGAATCAGTGATGGATTGCGCAAAAGATGCTTGTGGCATGAGAAGAGTGGGAGGGGGGCTGTTTAGAAAGGGTAGTGAGTGGTGGGATGAAGAAGTAAGAGTATTAGTGAAAGAGAAGAGAGAGGCATTTGGACGATTTTTGCAGGGAAAAAATGCAATTGAGTGGGAGAAGTATAAAAGAAAGAGACAGGAGGTCAAGAGAAAGGTGCAAGAGGTGAAAAAAAGGGCAAATGAGAGTTGGGGTGAGAGACTATCAGTAAATTTTAGGGAGAATAAAAAGATGTTCTGGAAGGAGGTAAATAGGGTGCGTAAGACAAGGGAGCAAATGGGAACTTCAGTGAAGGGCGTAAATGGGGAGGTGATAACAAGTAGCGGTGATGTGAGAAGGAGATGGAATGAGTATTTTGAAGGTTTGTTGAATGTGTCTGATGACAGAGTGGCAGATATAGGGTGTTTTGGTCGAGGTGGTGTGCAAAGTGAGAGGGTTAGGGAAAATGATTTGGTAAACAGAGAAGAGGTAGTAAAAGCTTTGCGGAAGATGAAAGCCGGCAAGGCAGCAGGTTTGGATGGTATTGCAGTGGAATTTATTAAAAAAGGGGGTGACTGTATTGTTGACTGGTTGGTAAGGTTATTTAATGTATGTATGACTCATGGTGAGGTGCCTGAGGATTGGCGGAATGCGTGCATAGTGCCATTGTACAAAGGCAAAGGGGATAAGAGTGAGTGCTCAAATTACAGAGGTATAAGTTTGTTGAGTATTCCTGGTAAATTATATGGGAGGGTATTGATTGAGAGGGTGAAGGCATATACAGAGCATCAGATTGGGGAAGAGCAGTGCGGTTTCAGAAGTGGTAGAGGATGTGTGGATCAGGTGTTTGCTTTGAAGAATGTATGTGAGAAATACTTAGAAAAGCAAATGGATTTGTATGTAGCATTTATGGATCTGGAGAAGGCATATGATAGAGTTGATAGAGATGCTCTGTGGAAGGTATTAAGAATATATGGTGTTGGAGGCAAGTTGTTAGAAGCAGTGAAAAGTTTTTATCGAGGATGTAAGGCATGTGTACGTGTAGGAAGAGAGGAAAGTGATTGGTTCTCAGTGAATGTAGGTTTGCGGCAGGGGTGTGTGATGTCTCCATGGTTGTTTAATTTGTTTATGGATGGGGTTGTAAGGGAGGTAAATGCAAGAGTCCTGGAAAGAGGGGCAAGTATGAAGTCTGTTGGGGATGAGAGAGCTTGGGAAGTGAGTCAGTTGTTGTTCGCTGATGATACAGCGCTGGTGGCGGATTCATGTGAGAAACTGCAGAAGCTGGTGACTGAGTTTGGTAAAGTGTGTGGAAGAAGAAAGTTGAGAGTAAATGTGAATAAGAGCAAGGTTATTAGGTACAGTAGGGGTGAGGGTCAAGTCAATTGGGAGGTGAGTTTGAATGGAGAAAAACTGGAGGAAGTGAAGTGTTTTAGATATCTGGGAGTGGATCTGTCAGCGGATGGAACCATGGAAGCGGAAGTGGATCATAGGGTGGGGGAGGGGGCGAAAATTTTGGGAGCCTTGAAAAATGTGTGGAAGTCGAGAACATTATCTCGGAAAGCAAAAATGGGTATGTTTGAGGGAATAGTGGTTCCAACAATGTTGTATGGTTGCGAGGCGTGGGCTGTGGATAGAGATGTGCGCAGGAGGATGGATGTGCTGGAAATGAGATGTTTGAGGACAATGTGTGGTGTGAGGTGGTTTGATCGAGTAAGTAACGTAAGGGTAAGAGAGATGTGTGGAAATAAAAAGAGCGTGGTTGAGAGAGCAGAAGAGGGTGTTTTGAAATGGTTTGGGCACATGGAGAGAATGAGTGAGGAGAGATTGACCAAGAGGATATATGTGTCGGAGGTGGAGGGAACGAGGAGAAGAGGGAGACCAAATTGGAGGTGGAAAGATGGAGTGAAAAGGATTTTGTGTGATCGGGGCCTGAACATGCAGGAGGGTGAAAGGAGGGCAAGGAATAGAGTGAATTGGAGTCATGTGGTATACAGGGGTTGACGTGCTGTCAGTGGATTGAATCAAGGCATGTGAAGCGTCTGGGGTAAACCATGGAAAGCTGTGTAGGTATGTATATTTGCGTGTGTGGACGTGTGTATGTACATGTGTATGGGGGGGGGGGGGCATTTCTTTCGTCTGTTTCCTTGCGCTACCTCGCAAACGCGGGAGACAGCGACAAAGTATAAAAAAAAAAAAAAAAAAAAAAAAAAATATATATATATATATATATATATATATATATATATATATATATATATATATATATATATATATATATATATATATATATATATATATTCTTTTGGCACATACATCATCCATCGATCCTTGTCACAATAAACTTCACCACACTTTCTTCATGCGTGTTACATTAAATCAGAATATCCGTGGCTGTTGTCCGGCCTCACACTCCTGTGGCGCCCTTGAGAGCCGCACCAACAACACTGTTTAGCTGCCATTTGTATTTAGCTCATATTTACAGGTCAGACCTTTACGGACAAGTACACAACGTTCGTGGGGTCGTGAAGTGGCCGCGCTGCTCAGTAGGGCAATGTGAGTGTGATTTCAGGCGGCCCCGGGTCTTCGTGTCGGTTCGAGCCCCACAACGGCTTTTACCTCGACCCTAACGCGCCTGAAGATGTGTGTCTGATGACTGCCTGGTGTCGTACGGCTGGCTGGATAGCATGATAATCACGGCGAATGTTTACCCAGGGACGTCATTCAGTTGGCTCACAGAATTAGAAAACTATATACGGGTTGCCTATAGTCGTAGACGTAATGTTGACTTGCCTTTGTATTCAACGCGCTATTTACGGGTTACGTGTAAACACTGTTTAGCCGCCATTTGTCCCTGGCGCGCCATTTACGGTCGGCAGTACCAGGCATGACCCGGGGACTGGTGAAAGTCACCACCCACAGGCTAACGCGTGTGCCACCACTGTTATTAGATAAATCTTTTTTTTCCTTTTTTTCTTACTTTACGATTCTCCTCACTTTTCTCTCCTGGCTAATTTGCATATACCTAATACAAACATGAAGAATTTGCTTCGTATATTTCCCATAATATCTATGATGTCTCTAACGCTGAACATTCACATTCACTTCGTGTCCTTAATGAATGTCTGACTTACTATATTTCATGTGCAATGGTTGTTTTTTCTATAATTGCAAGTTGTTAGCTTTTGCTTTTTTCTTACATGCGTACGTTCTCCTACATTTTCCTCTTTCTTCTATTTTCTAAGCCACAGACTTGTTATGTCTGTGTCCGTTTCTTGCTTATACAATACCCGCTCCTTAAGGTACCCACCTTATCACCATAACCTCTTTCTACTATGTCAATACTTAATTACTAGTTCCTCTATCTATTTTTTGAAATATTTATTTATATATATATATATATATATATATATATATATATATATATATATATATATATATATATATATATATATATATATATATTTTTTTTTTTTTTCTTTTTCCTTCATACTATTTGCCATTTCCCGCATTAGCTAGGGAGCGTTAAAAACAGAGGACTGAGCCTTTGAGGGAATATCCTCACTTGGCTCCATTCTCTGTTCCTCTTTTAGAAAATTAAAAAACGAAAGGGGAGGATTTCCAGCCTCCCGTTCCTTCCCCTTTTAGTCGCCTTTTACGACACGCAGGGAATACGTGGGAAGTATATATATATATATATATATATATCATTTTGCTTTGTCGCTGTCCCCCGCGTTTGCGAGGTAGCGCAAGGAAACAGACGAAAGAAATGGCCCAACCCACCCCCATACACATGTATATACATACACGTCCACACACGCAAATATACATACCTATATATCTCAATGTACACATATATATACACACACAGACATATACATATATACACATGTACATAATTCATACTGTCTGCCTTTATTTATTCTCATCGCCACAGAACTTTCCATGGTTTACCCCAGACGCTTCACATGCCCTGATTCAATCCATTGACAGCACGTCGACCCCGGTATACCACATTGATCCAATTCACTCTATTTCTTGCCCGCCTTTCACCCTCCTGCATGTTCAGGCCCCGATCACTCAAAATCTTTTTCACTCCATCTTTCCACTTTCACCTCCAACTGATTGTTGTATTCCTCTCTTGTGTCTCGCCTGATGATGTGATTATTACACGAAAGTGCACTGGGGAACTTTTCGTGTTTCATTTTCCCCGTGGACTCATAGGAATATATATATATATATATATATATATATATATATATATATATATATATATATATATATATATATATATATATATATTTTTTTTTTTCTTTGCTTTGTCGCTGTCTCCCGCGTTTGCGAGGTATATATATATATATATATATATATATATATATATATATATATATATATATATATATATATATATACCACTTAACCTTCTAAGCTGTACTTCATGATTCTCCACTTGCTAGAGATGTTCCTGTGTTCACGTCCCTGGGATTCATTTACGTAATTCAGCTCTGAGTCTCGAGAATCACCGTATCCCTTCATTACGTCTGCCTGGAAAATATGTGGGCGTATATCTGTTCATTCCGCGCCATCTGTAATCTCTCCAGGTTATTCTGGGAGTATGAGCGAACGACTCGTCGTTGTATTTGATTTCAAAATTTTGCTTTTCTTCTCTGATACAGTGAGTCTTGTTTGAGTACAAGTGATAGCAGTGCTTGTTTGATTTGTCGATATATATATATATATATATATATATATATATATATATATATATATATATATATATATATATATATATATATATATATATATATATATATATATATATATATATATATATTAAAAAAGGGGGTGACTGTATTGTTGACTGGTTGGTAAGGTTATTTAATGTATGTATGACTCACGGTGAGGTGCCTGAGGATTGGCGGAATGCGTGCATAGTGCCATTGTACAAAGGCAGAGGGGATAAGAGTGAGTGCTCAAATTACAGAGGTATAAGTTTGTTGAGTAGTCCTAGTAAATTATATGGGAGGGTATTGATTGAGAGGGTGAAGGCATGTACAGAGCATCAGATTGGGGAAGAGCAGTGTGGTTTCAGAAGTGGTAGAGGATGTGTGGATCAGGTGTTTGCTTTGAAGAATGTATGTGAGAAATACTTAGAAAAGCAAATGGATTTGTATGTAGCATTTATGGATCTGGAGAAGGCATATGATAGAGTTGATAGAGATACTCTGTGGAAGGTATTAAGAATATATGGTGTGGGAGGCAAGTTGTTAGAAGCAGTGAAAAGTTTTTATCGAGGATGTAAGGCATGTGTACGTGTAGGAAGAGAGGAAAGTGATTGGTTCTCAGTGAATGTAGGTTTGCGGCAGGGGTGTGTGATGTCTCCATGGTTGTTTAATTTGTTTATGGATGGGGTTGTTAGGGAGGTGAATGCAAGAGTTTTGGAAAGAGGGGCAAGTATGAAGTCTGTTGGGGATGAGAGAGCTTGGGAAGTGAGTCAGTTGTTGTTCGCTGATGATACAGCGCTGGTGGCTGATTCATGTGAGAAACTGCAGAAGCTGGTGACTGAGTTTGGTAAAGTGTGTGAAAGAAGAAAGTTAAGAGTAAATGTGAATAAGAACAAGGTTATTAGGTACAGTAGGGTTGAAGGTCAAGTCAATTGGGAGGTGAGTTTGAATGGGGAAAAACTGGAGGAAGTGAAGTGTTTTAGATATCTGGGAGTGGATCTGGCAGCGGATGGAACCATGGAAGCGGAGGTGGATCATAGGGTGGGGAAGGGGGCGAAAATTCTGGGAGCCTTGAAGAATGTGTGGAAGTCGAGAACATTATCTCGGAAAGCAAAAATGGGTATGTTTGAAGGAATAGTGGTTCCAACAATGTTGTATGGTTGCGAGGCGTGGGCTATGGATAGAGTTGTGCGCAGGAGGATGGATGTGCTGGAGATGAGATGTTTGAGGACAATGTGTGGTGTGAGGTGGTTTGATCGAGTAAGTAACGTAAGGGTAAGAGAGATGTGTGGAAATAAAAAGAGCGTGGTTGAGAGAGCAGAAGAGGGTGTTTTGAAATGGTTTGGGCACATGGAGAGAATGAGTGAGGAAAGATTGACCAAGAGGATATATGTGTCGGAGGTGGAGGGAACGAGGAGAAGAGGGAGAACAAATTGGAGGTGGAAAGATGGAGTGAAAAAGATTTTGTGTGATCGGGGCCTAAACATGCAGGAGGGTGAAAGGAGGGCAAGGAATAGAGTGAATTGGAGCGATGTGGTATACCGGGGTTGACGTGCTGTCAGTGGATTGAATCAAGGCATGTGAAGCGTCTGGGGTAAACCATGGAAAGCTGTGTAGGTATGTATATTTTGCGTGTGTGGACGTATGTATATACATGTGTATGGGGGTGGGTTGGTCCATTTCTTTCGTCTGTTTCCTTGCGCTACCTCGCAAACGCGGGAGACAGCGACAAAGCAAAAAAAAAAAAAAAAAAAAAATATATATATATATATATATATATATAAATATATATATATATATATATATATATATATATATATATATATATATATATATATATATATATATGTACATATATATATATATATATATATATATATATATATATATATTTTTTTTTTTTTTTTTTTTTATACTTTGTCGCTGTCTCCCGCGTTTGCGAGGTAGCGCAAGGAAACAGACGAAAGAAATGGCCCAACCCCCCCCCCCCATACACATGTACATACACACGTCCACACACGCAAATATACATACCTACACAGCTTTCCATGGTTTACCCCAGACGCTTCACATGCCTTGCTTCAATCCACTGACAGCACGTCAACCCCTGTATACCACATGACTCCAATTCACTCTATTTCTTGCCCTCCTTTCACCCTCCTGCATGTTCAGGCCCCGATCACACAAAATCTTTTTCACTCCATCTTTCCACCTCCAATTTGGTCTCCCTCCTCTCCTCGTTCCCTCCACCTCCGACACATATATCCTCTTGGTCAATCTCTCCTCACTCATTCTCTCCATGTGCCCAAACCATTTCAAAACACCCTCTTCTGCTCTCTCAACCACGCTCTTTTTATTTCCACACATCTCTCTTACCCTTACGTTACTTACTCGATCAAACCACCTCACACCACACATTGTCCTCAAACATCTCATTTCCAGCACATCCATCCTCCTGCGCACATCTCTATCCATAGCCCACGCCTCGCAACCATACAGCATTGTTGGAACCACTATTCCCTCAAACATACCCATTTTTGCTTTCCGAGATAATGTTCTCGACTTCCACACATTTTTCAAGGCTCCCAAAATTTTCGCCCCCTCCCCCACCCTATGATCCACTTCCGCTTCCATGGTTCCATCCGCTGACAGATCCACTCCCAGATATCTAAAACACTTCACTTCCTCCAGTTTTTCTCCATTCAAACTCACCTCCCAATTGACTTGACCCTCACCCCTACTGTACCTAATAACCTTGCTCTTATTCACATTTACTCTCAACTTTCTTCTTCCACACACTTTACCAAACTCAGTCACCAGCTTCTGCAGTTTCTCACATGAATCAGCCACCAGCGCTGTATCATCAGCGAACAACAATTGACTCACTTCCCAAGCTCTCTCATCCCCAACAGACTTCATACTTGCCCCTCTTTCCAGGACTCTTGCATTTACCTCCTTTACAACCCCATCCATAAACAAATTAAACAACCATGGAGACATCACACACCCCTGCCGCAAACCTACATTCACTGAGAACCAATCACTTTCCTCTCTTCCTACACGTACACATGCCTTACATCCTCGATAAAAACTTTTCAGTGCTTCTAACAACTTGCCTCCCACACCATATATTCTTAATACCTTCCACAGAGCATCTATATATATATATATATATATATATATATATATATATATATATATATATATATATATATATATATATATATATATATATATATATATACATATATATATATATATATATATATATATATATATATATATATATATATATATATATATATATATATATATATATGTATATGTATATATATATATATATATATATATATATATATATATATATATATATATATATATATATATATATATATATATATATATATACATATACATATATATATATATATATATATATATATATATATATATATATATATATATATAGTATATATTTATTTATCTATTTTGCTTTGTCGCTGTCTCCCGCGTTAGCGAGGTAGCGCAAGGAAACAGACGAAAGAATGGCCCAACCCGCCCACATACACATATATATACATACACGTCCAAACACGCAAATATACATACCTATACATCTCAATTTACACATTAATATACACACACAGACATACACATATATACACATGTACATAATTCATACTGTCTGCCTTTATTTATTCCCATCGACACCTCGCCATACATGGAATAACAACACCCTCCACCCTCATGTGTGCGAGGTAGCGCTAGGAAAAGACAACAAAGGCCCCATTCGTTCACACTCAGTCTCTAGCTGTCATGCAATAATGCACCGAAACCACAGCTTTCTTTCTACATCCAGGCCCCACAGAACTTTCCATGGTTTACCCCACACGCTTCACATGCCCTGGTTCAATCCATTGACAGCACGTCGACCCCGGTATACCACATCGTTCCAATTCACTCTATTCCTTGCACGCTTTTCACCCTCCTGCATGTTCGGGCCCCGATCGCTCAAAATCTTTTTCACTCCATCTTTCCACCTCCAATTTGGTGTCTCACTAAAAGGGGAGGGAGCGGGGGGCTGGAAATCCTCCCCTCTCGTTTTTTTGTTTTTTTATTTTCCAAAAGAAGGAACAGAGGGGGGCCAGGTGAGGATATTCCAAAAAAGGTGCAGTCCTCTGTTCTTAACGCTACCTCGCTAACGCGGGAAATGGCGAATAGTTTAAAAGAAAAGAAAAAGAATATATATGTATATATATATATATATATATATATATATATATATATATATATATATATATATATATATATATATATATATATATATATATATATATATATATATTTTACTCGAGTTTCTCCTGTTCTCACAGTACGTCTAATCTCTCTCTCTCTCTCTCTCTCTCTCTCTCTCTCTCTCTCTCTCTCTCTCTCTCTCTCTCTCTCTCTCTCTCTCTCTCTCTAGATGATTTAACATTCTTTTGAAATTTATCTGAAGGAGTGTTTGGTTTGACGTTCTTGTATATCTTCATTGTTGAATTCTTACCATTTTCACATAATCATCTCCCGCAGGTTTGTCTCTTCCTTTTTCTTCCTTTTCATCTGTTTCTCATAATATGTCAACTTTCCTCCTCTCGCACTTGTTTGTTTTTTTACTGCTCACATCTACTATCAGTTATATTTTCTTCTTTTCCCTTGACCATCAGTGGTCTAGATATCGTATGTGCTTATTTTCTCTTTTGCGCTAACGGTCGTTATTTCAGTATTTCATTTTCTTAGAGAACTTCTATCTAATCATCTTTATTTTAAGGATTAAATTCATAACTTCTCGACCTCTCTCACCCCCTCCCTCCTCCCTACCCCCGAATCGTTCATCCCTTCCCATCTTCCAACTTCCGTCACAAGAGCCAAAGTCCCATCTGTGGAAGCTTGGCTCCTCGTCCTTACAGCTCGTGGCCCACAAATTTGCATGTCATCCAATATACATGTAACGGAGGTGGGAAGAGAGGGAAGGGACGGGGGGTGTCCAGGTGGGGGGATAGGGGTTAAGGAGATCCGAACCCATAGGTCACAGAGTCCATATATGCCATGGGTCACCCGCCGACGGTCACTTCGTAAAGCTGTTCTCTGTGCCAACTCCCAGCCAATGTTCTGCCACAATGAACACCATGCCAATCCAGCCCTGCCATCATTTTGACGTCTCTTGAGATTATCTTTAAGACGCTTATAGTGTAACCTCACGACATAACAAAAAGAAAATTCTCATAATGAGTTTCTCTTTCTCTCTTTTTTTCTTTTTTTTCTGGACTTGAAATGTGAGATGATAAAACAGCAAAGTTTATGATATTTGAAGTTCTAGTTGTACACTTGAAACGTTGCTGTATCATAAGTAATATTTCGAAGTGTGATATCACGACAAGGTAGAGTTTTTGAACTTTTATTTTCGTGTAACTGACGAAGAAATTAAAAAATGATGTTGATATTTTGTGTTCATTCACAGGCGAGTGTGCGACGAAGGAATGACCCGTCATGTGGGTCGATCTTATGAGGCAGCTGAGTGTGTCTTTCTGGGATTTGTGTTAAACATTGTGTGTCCACAACGTACCTGGTAACCTCTTGTGTTTGACGATCTAACTGTCCAGTTCTGATCATGATCCTGCGATAGATGCTGTCGTTAGATGATGTGGAGGTGGCTGGCTCCCCCTGTAGCTATTGGCTCACCTGCCAGGGTGCTCTTAACGAGCGAAGTCGGCTCTCTCTCCGTCTCTCTCTCTCTCTCTCTCTCTCTCTCTCTCTCTCTCTCTCTCTCTCTCTCTCTCTCTCTCTCTCTCTCTCTCTCTCTCTCTCTCTCTCTTGTCCTCCAAAACACAATCTGTGTGTAAACCCAGTTAGCACAGACCAGCTGGCGCTCGTGGGATTTCAGAGTTTAGTGTTGACTTCTTGTTAGCAGTTTGGCCAAGTCTGTTGATAGAGTCGATGACTCTCGACAACCAGCTGGTTACTGAGCCAGTTTACATCTTAGGCATACAACCATCATTTCACACAACACTCTTAGATAGGAGCTGACTGAGCTCAATGTCACATTGTCTGGATTTTTTTAATGTGTTTTTGTGTGTGTGTGTGTGTGTGTGTGTGTGTGTGTGTGTGTGTGTGTGTGTGTGTGTGTGTGTATGTGTGTGTGTGTGTGTCTGTGCGTCTGCGTGTGTGTGTGTGTGTGTGTGTGTGCGTGTGTTGTGTAAAATAAGCCATACGAAATGTTCCGTTTGACAAATTACAATATATATATATATATATATATATATATATATATATATATATATATATATATATATATATATATATATATATATATATATATATTTTATTTCTACTTTGTCGCTGTCTCCCGCGTTTCCCAGGTAGCGCAAGGAAACAGACGAAAGAAATGACCTAACCCACCCCCCTACACATGTATATACATACACGTCCACACACGCAAATATACATACCCATACATCTCAATGTACACATATATATACACACACACAGACACATACATATATACCCATGAACACAATTCACACTGTCTACCTATAATCATTCCCATCGCCACCTCGCCACACATGGAATAACATCCCCCTCCACCCTCATGTGTGCAAGGTAGCGCTAGAAAAAGACAACAAAGTCCCCATTTGTTCACACTCACTCTGTAGCTGTCATGCAATAATGCCCGAAACGACAGCTCCCTTTCCACATCCAGGCCCCACATAACTTTCCATGGTTTACCCCAGACGCTTTACATGCCCTGATTCAATCCATTTACAGCACATCGACCCCGGTATACCACATCGATCCAATTCACTCTATTCCTTGCCCGCCTTTCACCCTCCTGAATGTTCAGGCCCCAATCACTCAAAATCTTTTTCACTCCATCTTTCCACCTCCAATTTGGTCTCCCACTTCTCCTTGTTCCCTTCACCTCCGACACATATATCCCCTTGGTCAATCTTTCCTCACTCATTCTCTCCATGTGACCAAACCATTTCAAAACACCCTCTTCTGCTCTCTCAACCACGCGCTTTTTATTTCCACACATCTCTCTTACCCTTACATTACTTACTCGATCAAACCACCCCACACCACACAGTGTCCTGAAACATCTCATTTCCAGCACATCCACCCTCCTCCGCACAACTGTATCCATAGCCCACGCCTCGCAACCATACAACATTGTTGGAACCACTATTCCTTCAAACATAGCCATTTTTGCTTTCCGAGATAATGTTCTCGACTTCTAAACATTCTTCAAGGCTCCCAGGATATTCGACCCCTCCCCCACCCTATGATTCACTTCCGCTTCCATGGTTCTATCCGCTGCCAGATCCACTCCCAGATATCTAAAACACTTTACTTACTCGTTTTTCTCCATTCAAACTTACCTCCCAATTGACTTGACCCTCAACTCTATTGTACCTAATAACCTTGCTCGTATTCACATTTACTCTTAACTTTCTTCTCTCACATATTTTACTAAACTCCGTCACCAGCTTCTGCAGTTTCGCACATAAATCAACCACCAGCGCTATATCATCAGCGAACAACAACTGACTCACTTCCCAAGCTTTTTCATCCCAAACAGACTTCATACTTGCCTCTCTCTCCACAACTCTTCCATTTACCTCCCTAACAAACCACTCCATAAACAAATTAAACAACCATAGAGACATCACACACCCCTGTCGCAAACCTACATTCAATGAGAACCAATCACTTTCTTCTCTTCCTACACGTACGCATGCCTTACATCCTCGATACAAACTTTTCACTGATTCTACCAACTTGCCTACCACACCATATATTCTTAATACCTTCCACAGAGCATCTCTATCAACTCTATCATGTACCTTCTCCAGATCCATAAATGCTACATACAAATCCATTTGCTTTTCTAAGTATTTCTCACATACATTCTTCAAAGCAAACACCGGATCCACGCATCCTCTACCACTTCTGAAACCACAAAGCTCTTCCCCAATCTGATGCTCTGTACATTCCTTCACCCTCTCAATCAATACCCTACCATATAATTTACCAGGAATACTCAACAAACTTATACCTCTGTAATTGAGCACTCACTCTTATCCCCTTTTTTAATTAATTCCACTGTAATACCATCCAAACCTGCTGCCTTCCCAGCTTTCATCTTCCGCAAAGCCTTTACTAACTCTTCTCTGTTTAACAAATCATTTTCCCTAACCCTCTCACTTTGCACACCACCTCAACCAAAACACCCTAAATCTAACACTCTCTCATCAAACACATTCAACAAACCTTCAAATACTCACTCTATCTACTCATATATATATATATATATATATATATATATATATATATATATATATATATATATATATATATATATATATATATATATATATATACTCCCACAACTTCTGTTTCAGGAGTATTGCTACTCCTTCCCTTGCTCTTGTCTTCTCACTAACCCCTGACTTTACTCCCAAGACATTCCCAAACCACTCTTCCCCTTTACCCTTGAGCTTCGTTTCACTCAGAGCCAAAACATCCAGGTTCCTTTCCTCAAACATACTACCTATATCTCCTTTTTTCACATGGTTACATCCACACACATTTAGGCACCCCAATCTGAGCCTTCGAGTAGGATGAGCACTCCCCGCGTGACTCCTTCTTCTGTTTCCCATTTTAGAAAGTTAAAAAAATACAAGGAGGGGAGGATTTCTGGCCCCCCGCTCCCGTCCCCTCTAGTCGCTTTCTACGACACGCGAGGAATGCGTGGGAAGTATTCTTTCACCCCTATCCCCAGGGATAATATATATATATGTATATACACACACACACACACACACACACATACACACGCACATATGCACACACACACACACACATACATATATACATATGAAAAATGTAATAAACAATTTAGAAAACTGAAACTTCCAGCTTGAAATGAAATGAAAAAAAAAAAAAAAATGGATGTCACATAATGGTTACACCTCTGGCTATGGAAAAAGGAAATGTATAATTTATTTACACAAACGTCAATAGTAGTTCTCATCAATTTGACCACTGTATCAATAAGCTTCAATGTCTAAGCTACATTTTCTCCAATTTCACTATTTTCTTGTCAAAGCACCATGTATGAAAACTACCACTCCAGTAACAAAACTATAAACACTTACTTCCCCTTTAAAAAGAGTATGTGATAGAATGTAAGAAAGTAAATTCTCGATTAATATGGGTAAAACTGAAAGTTGATGGAGAGAGATGGGTGATTATTGGTGCATATGCACCTGGGCATGAGAAGAAAGATCATGAGAGGCAAGTGTTTTGGGAGCAGCTGAATGAGTGTGTTAGTGGTTTTGATGCACGAGACCGGGTTATAGTGATGGGTGATTTGAATGCAAAGGTGAGTAATGTGGCAGTTGAGGGAATAATTGGTATACATGGGGTGTTCAGTGTTGTAAATGGAAATGGTGAGGAGCTTGTAGATTTATGTGCTGAAAAAGGACTGATGATTGGGAATACCTGGTTTAAAAAGCGAGATATACATAAGTATACTTATGTAAGTAGGAGAGATGGCCAGAGAACGTTATTGGATTACGTGTTAATTGACAGGCGCGCGAAAGAGAGACTTTTGGATGTTAATGTGCTGAGAGGTGCAACTGGAGGGATGTCTGATCATTATCTTGTGGAGGCTAAGGTGAAGATTTGTATGGGTTGTCAGAAAAGAAGAGTGAATGTTGGGGTGAAGAGGGTGGTGAGAGTAAGTGAGCTTGGGAAGGAGACTTGTGTGAGGAAGTACCAGGAGAGACTGAGTACAGAATGGAAAAAGGTGAGAACAATGGAAGTAAGGGGAGTGGGGGAGGAATGGGATGTATTTAGGGAATCAGTGATGGATTGCGCAAAAGATGCTTGTGGCATGAGAAGAGTGGGAGGTGGGTTGATTAGAAAGGGTAGTGAGTGGTGGGATGAAGAAGTAAGAGTATTAGTGAAAGAGAAGAGAGAGGCATTTGGACGATTTTTGCAGGGAAAAAATGAAATTGAGTGGGAGATGTATAAAAGAAAGAGACAGGAGGTCAAGAGAAAGGTGCAAGAGGTGAAAAAAAGGGCAAATGAGAGTTGGGGTGAGAGAGTATCATTAAATTTTAGGTAGAATAAAAAGATGTTCTGGAAGGAGGTAAATAAAGTGCGTAAGACAAGGGAGCAAATGGGAACTTCAGTGAAGGGCGCAAATGGGGAGGTGATAACAAGTAGTGGTGATGTGAGAAGGAGATGGAGTGAGTATTTTGAAGGTTTCTTGAATGTGTTTGATGATAGAGTGGCAGATATAGGGTATTTTGGTCGAGGTGGTGTGCAAAGTGAGAGGGTTAGGGAAAATGATTTGGTAAACAGAGAAGAGGTAGTAAAAGCTTTGCGGAAGATGAAAGCCGGCAAGGCAGCAGGTTTGAATGGTATTGCAGTGGTATTTATTAAAAAAGGGGGTGACTGTATTGTTAACTGGTTGGTAAGGTTATTTAATGTATGTATGACTCATGGTGAGGTCCCTGAGGATTGGCGGAATGCGTGCATAGTGCCATTGTACAAAGGCAAAGGGGATAAGAGTGAGTGCTCAAATTACAGAGGTATAAGTTTGTTGAGTATTCCTGGTAAACTATATGGGAGGATATTGATTGAGAGGGTGAAGGCATGTACAGAGCATCAGATTGGGGAAGAGCATTGTGGTTTCAGAAGTGGTAGAGGATGTGTGGATCAGGTGTTTGCTCTGAAGAATGTATGTGAGAAATACTTAGAAAAGCAAATGGATTTGTATGTAGCATTTATGGATCTGGAGAAGGCATATGATAGAGTTGATAGAGATGCTCTGTGGAAGGTATTAAGAATATATGGTGTGGGAGGCAAGTTGTTAGAAGCAGTGAAAAGTTTTTATCGAGGATGTAAGGCATGTGTACGTGTAGGAAGAGAGGAAAGTGATTGGTTCTCAGTGAATGTAGGTTTGCGGCAGGGGTGTGTGATGTCTCCATGGTTGTTTAATTTGTTTATGGATGGGGTTGTTAGGGAGGTGAATGCAAGAGTTTTGGAAAGAGGGGCAAGTATGAAGTCTGTTGGGGATGAGAGAGCTTGGGAAGTGAGTCAGTTGTTGTTCGCTGATGATACAGCGCTGGTGGCTGATTCATGTGAGAAACTGCAGAAGGTGGTGACTGAGTTTGATAAAGTGTGTAAAAGAAGAAAGTTAAGACTAAATGTGAATAAGAGTAAGGTTATTAGGTACAGTAGGGTTGAGGGTCAAGTCAATTGGGAGGTGAGTTTGAATGGAGAAAAAGTGGAGGAAGTGAAGTTTTTTAGATATCTAGGAGTGGATCTGGCAGCGGATGGAACCATGGAAGCGGAAGTGGATCATAGGGTGGTTGAGGGGGCGAAAATTCTGGGAGCCTTGAAGAATGTGTGGAAGTCGAGAACATTATCTCGGAAAGCAAAAATGGGTATGTTTGAAGGAATAGTGGCTCCAACAATATTGTATGGTTGCGAGGCGAGGGCTATGGATAGAGTTGTGCGCAGGAGGATGGATGTGCTAGAAATGGGATGTTTGAGGACAATGAGTGGTGTGAGGTGGTTTGATCGTGTAAGTAACGTAAGGGTAAGAGAGATGTGTGGAAATAAAAAGAGCGTGGTTGAGAGAGCAGAAGAGGGTGTTTTGAAATGGTTCGGGCACATGGAGAGAATGAGTGAGGAAAGATTGACCAAGAGAATATATGTGTCGGAGGTGGAGGGAACGAGGAGAAGAGGGAGACCAAATTGGAGGTGGAAAGATGGAGTGAAAAAGATTTTGTGTGATCGGGGCCTGAACATGCAGGAGGGTGAAAGGAGGGCTAGGAATAGAGTGAATTGGAGCGATGTGGTATACCGGGGTTGACGTGCTGTCATTGGATTGAATCAAGGCATGTGAAGCTTCTGGGGTAAACCATGGAAGGCTGTGTAGGTATGTATATTTGCGTGTGTGGACGTATGTATATACATGTGTATGGGGGTGGGTTGGGCCATTTCTTTCGTCTGTTTCCTTGCGCTACCTCGCAAACGCGGGAGACAGCGGCAAAAAAAAAAAAAAAAAATTATATATATATATATATATATATATATATATATATATATATATATATATATATATATATATATATATATATATATATATGTTTAATTTGTTTATGGATGGGGTTGTTAGGGAGGTGAATGCAAGAGTTTTGGAAAGAGGGGCAAGTATGAAGTCTGTTGGGGATGAGAGATCTTGGGAAGTGAGTCAGTTGTTGTTCGCTGATGATACAGCGCTGGTGGCTGATTCATGTGAGAAACTGCAGAAGCTGGTGACTGAGTTTGGTAAAGTGTGTGAAAGAAGAAAGTTAAGAGTAAATGTGAATAAGAGCAAGGTTATTAGGTACAGTATAGTTGAGGGTCAAGTCAATTGGGAGGTAAGTTTGAATGGAGAAAAATTGGAGGAAGTAAAGTGTTTTAGATATCTGGGAGTGGATCGTATGGAACCATGGAAGCGGAAGTGGATCATAGGGTTGGGGAGGGGGCGAAAATTCTGGGAGCCTTGAAGGATGTGTGGAAGTCGAGAACATTATCTCGGAAAGCAAAAATGGGTATGTTTGATGGAATAGTGGTTCCAACAATGTTGTATGGTTGCGAGGCGTGGGCTATGGATACAGTTGTGCGCAGGAGGATGGATGTGCTGGAAATGAGATGTTTGAGGACAATGTGTGGTGTGAGGTGGTTTGATCGAGTGAGTAACGTAAGGGTAAGAGAGATGTGTGGAAATAAAAAGAGCGTGGTTGAGAGAGCAGAAGAGGGTGTTTTGAAGTGGTTTGGGCACATGGAGAGAATGAGTGAGGAAAGATTGACCAAGAGGATATATGTGTCGGAGGTGGAGGGAACGAGGAGAAGAGGGAGACCAAATTGGAGGTGGAAAGTTGGAGTGAAAAAGATTTTGTGTGATCGGGGCCTGACCATGCAGGAGGGTGAAAGGAGGGCAAGGAATAGAGTGAATTGGAGCGATGTGGTCTACCGGGGTTGACGTGCTGTCAGTGGATTGAATCAGGGCATGTGAGGCGTCTGGGTAAACTATGGAAAGCTGTGTAGGTATGTATATTTGCGTGCGTGGACGTATGTATATGCATGTGTATGGGGGGTTGGGCCATTTCTTTCGTCTGTTTCCTTGCGCTACCTCACAAAAACGAGAGACAGCGACAAAGTATAATTAAAAAAAAATAATAATACATGTATATATATATATACATATATATATATATATATATATATATATATATATATATATATATATATATATATATATATATATATATATATATATATATATATATGTATATGTATATGTATATATATATATATATATATATATATATATATATATATATATATATATATATATATATATATATATATATATATATATATATATATATATATGTATGTGTGTATATATATATATATATATATATATATATATATATATATATATATATATATATATATATATATATATATATATATATATATATATATATATATATATATATATATATATATATATATATATATGATAACAAGTAGTGGTGATGTGAGAAGGAGATGGAGTGAGTATTTTGAAGGTTTGTTGAATGTGTTTGATGATAGAGTGGCAGATATAGGGTGTTTTGGTCGAGGTGGTGTGCAGAGTGAGAGGGTTAGGGTAAATGATTTGGTAAACAGAGAAGAGGTAGTGAAAGCTTTGCGGAAGATGAAAGCCGGCAAGGCAGCAGGTTTGGATGGTATTGCAGTGGAATCTATTAAAAAAGGGGGTGACTGTATTGTTGACTGGTTGGTAAGGTTATTTAATGTATGTATGACTCATGGTGAGGTGCCTGAGGATTGGCGGAATGCGTGCATAGTGCCATTGTACAAAGGCAAAGGGGATAAGAGTGAGTGCTCAAATTACAGAGGTATAAGTTTGTTGAGTATTCCTGGTAAATTATATGGGAGGGTATTGATTGAGAGGGTGAATGCATGTACAGAGCATCAGATTGGGGAAGAGCAGTGTGGTTTCAGAAGTGGTAGAGGATGTGTGGATCATGTGTTTGCTTTGAAGAATGTATGTGAGAAATACTTAGAAAAGCAAATGGATTTGTATGTAGCATTTATGGATCTGGAGAAGGCATATGATAGAGTTGATAGAGATGCTCTGTGGAAGGTATTAAGAATATATGGTGTGGGAGGAAAGTTGTTAGAAGCAGTGAAAAGTTTTTATCGAGGATGTAAGGCATGTGTACGTGTAGGAAGAGAGGAAAGTGATTGGTTCTCAGTGAATGTAGGTTTGCGGCAGGGGTGTGTGATGTCTCCAAGGTTGTTTAATTTGTTTATGGATGGGGTTGTTCGGGAGGTAAATGCAAGAGTTTTGGAAAGAGGGGCAAGTATGAAGTCTGTTGGGGATGAGAGAGCTTGGGTAGTGAGTCAGTTGTTGTTCGCTGATGATACAGCGCTGGTGGCTGATTCATGTGAGAAACTGCAGAAGCTGGTGACTGAGTTTGGTAAAGTGTGTGGAAGAAGAAAGTTAAGAGTAAATGTGAATAAGAGCAAGGTTATTAGGTACAGTCGGGTTGAGGGTCAAGTCAATTGGGAGGTGAGTTTGAATGGAGAAAAACTGGAGGAAGTGAAGTGTTTTAGATATCTGGGAGTGGATCTGGCAGCGGATGGAACCATGGAAGCGGAAGTGGATCATAGGGTGGGGGAGGGGGCGAAAATTCTGGGGGCCTTGAAGAATGTGTGGAAGTCGAGAACATTATCTCGGAAAGCAAAAATGGGTATGTTTGAAGGAATAGTGGTTCCAACAATGTTGTATGGTTGCGAGGCGTGGACTATGGATAGAGTTGTGAGCAGGAGGATGCATGTGCTGGAAATGAGATGTTTGAGGACAATGTGTGGTGTGAGGTGGTTTGATCGAGTAAGTAACGTAAGGGTAAGAGAGATGTGTGGAAATAAAAAGAGTGTGGTTGAGAGAGCAGAAGAGGGTGTTTTGAAATGGTTTGGTCACATGGAGAGAATGACTGAGGAAAGATTGACCAAGAGGATATATGTGTCGGAGGTGGAGGGAACGAGGAGAAGAGGGAGACCAAATTGGAGGTGGAAAGATGGAGTGAAAAAGATTTTGTGTGATCGGGGCCTGAACATGCAGGAGGGTGAAAGGAGGGCAAAGAATAGAGTGAATTGGATCGATGTGGTATACCGGGGTTGACGTGCTGTCAGTGGGTTGAATCAAGGCATGTGTATGGGGGTGGGTTGGGCCATTTCTTTCGTCTGTTTCCTTGCGCTACCTCGCAAACGCGGGAGACAGCGACAAAGCAAAAAAAAAAAAAAAAAAAAAAAAATATATATATATATATATATATATATATATATATATATATATATATATAAATATATATATATATATATATATATATACATATATATATATATATATATATATATATATATATATATATATATATATATGTATATATAGATATATATATATACATATATTTTTTTTTTTTTTTTTTTTTTTTTTTTTTTTTTATACTTTGTCGCTGTCTCCCGCGTTTGCGAGGTAGCGCAAGGAAACAGACGAAAGAAATGGCCCAACCCACCCCCCCCCATACACATGTACATACACACGTCCACACACGCATATATACATACCTACACAGCTTTCCATGGTTTACCCCAGACGCTACACATGCCTTGATTCAATCCACTGACAGCACGTCAACCCCTGTATACCACATCGCTCCAATTCACTCTATTCCTTGCCCTCCTTTCACCCTCCTGCATGTTCAGGCCCCGATCACACAAAATCTTTTTCACTCCATCTTTCCACCTCCAATTTGGTCTCCCTCTTCTCCTCGTTCCCTCCACCTCCGACACATATATCCTCTTGGTCAATCTTTCCTCACTCATTCTCTCCATGTGCCCAAACCATTTCAAAACACCCTCTTCTGCTCTCTCAACCACGCTCTTTTTATTTCCACACATCTCTCTTACCCTTACGTTACTTACTCGATCAAACCACCTCACACCACACATTGTCCTCAAACATCTCATTTCCAGCACATCCATCCTCCTGCGCACAACTCTATCCATAGCCCACGCCTCGCAACCATGCAACATTGTTGGAACCACTATTCCTTCAAACATACCCATTTTTGCTTTCCGAGATAATGTTCTCGACTTCCACACATTTTTCAAGGCTCCCAAAATTTTCGCCCCCTCCCCCACCCTATGATCCACTTCCGCTTCCATGGTTCCATCCGCTGCCAGATCCACTCCCAGATATCTAAAATACTTCACTTCCTCCAGTTTTTCTCCATTCAAACTCACCTCCCAATTGACTTGACCCTCAACCCTACTGTACCTAATAACCTTGCTCTTATTCACATTTACTCTTAACTTTCTTCTTCCACACACTTTACCAAACTCAGTCACCAGCTTCTGCAGTTTCTCACATGAATCAGCCACCAGCGCTGTATCATCAGCGAACAACAACTGACTCACTTCCCAAGCTCTCTCATCCCCAACAGACTTCATACTTGCCCCTCTTTCCAGGACTCTTGCATTTACCTCCCTAACAACCCCATCCATAAACAAATTAAACAACCATGGAGACATCACACACCCCTGCCGCAAACCTACATTCACTGAGAACCAATCACTTTCCTCTCTTCCTACACGTACACATGCCTTACATCCTCGATAAAAACTTTTCACTGCTTCTAACAACTTGCCTCCCACACCATATATTCTTAATACCTTCCACAGAGCATCTCTATCAACTCTATCATATGCCTTCTCCAGATCCATAAATGCTACATACAAATCCATTTGCTTTTCTAAGTATTTCTCACATACATTCTTCAAAGCAAACACCTGATCCACACATCCTCTACCACTTCTGAAACCGCACTGCTCTTCCCCAATCTGATGCTCTGTACATGCCTTCACCCTCTCAATCAATACCCTCCCATATAATTTCCCAGGAATACTCAACAAACTTATACCTCTGTAATTTGAGCACTCACTCTTATCCCCTTTGCCTTTGTACAATGGCACTATGCACGCATTCCGCCAATCCTCAGGCACCTCACCATGAGTCATACATACATTAAATAACCTTACCAACCAGTCAACAATACAGTCACCCCCTTTTTTAATAAATTCCACTGCAATACCATCCAAACCTGCTGCCTTGCCGGCTTTCATCTTTCGCAAAGCTTTTACTACCTCTTCTCTGTTTACCAAATCATTTTCCCTAACCCTCTCACTTTGCACACCACCTCGACCAAAACACCCTATATCTGCCACTCTGTCATCAGACACATTCAACAAACCTTCAAAATACTCATTCCATCTCCTTCTCACATCACCACTACTTGTTATCACCTCCCCATTTACGCCCTTCACTGAAGTTCCCATTTGCTCCCTTGTCTTACGCACCCTATTTACCTCCTTCCAGAACATCTTTTTATTCTCCCTAAAATTTACTGATAGTCTCTCACCCCAACTCTCATTTGCCCTTTTTTTCACCTCTTGCACCTTTCTCTTGACCTCCTGTCTCTTTCTTTTATACTTTTATACTTTATATATATATATATATATATATATATATATATATATATATATATATATATATATATATATATATATATATATATATATATATATATATATATATATATACATATATATATTTATTTATATAAAAAAATATTTTTTTTTTTTCTTTTTTCCTTTTTCCAAAAGAAGGAACAGAGAAGGGGGCCAGGTGAGGATATTCCCTCTAAGGCCAGGTCCTCTGTTCTTAACGCTATCTTGCTAATGCGGGAAATGGTGAATAGTATGAAAAAAAAATTTATATATATATATATATATATATATATATATATATATATATATATATATATATATATATATATATATATATATATATATTTACCAAATAGCGTCCTAGCTTCGTCTTTTCGATGTATATCAACTGACTGTTATATTTCTCTCTTGTGTCTCCCCTGATGATGTGATTATTACACGAAAGTGCACTTGGGAACTTTTCGTGTTTCATTTTCCCCGCGGACTCATAGGAATATCTTGATCACGCGCAAAATTGTGAACCTTTCCACTATATATATATATATATATATATATATATATATATATATATATATATATATATATATGTATATATATATATATATATGTATATATATATATATATATATATATATATATATATATATATATATATATATATATATATATATATACATATATATATATATATATATATATATATATATATATATATGTATATATATATATATATATATATATATATATATATATATATATATATATATATATATATATATATATATATATATATATATATATATATATGTATATATTTATTTGTTTATACTATTCGCCATTTCCCGCGTTAGCGAGGTAGCGTTAAGAACAGAGGACTGAGCCTTTGAGGGAATATCCTCACTTGGCCCCTTCCTCTGTTCCTTCATTAGGAAAACTAAAAACGAGAGGGGAGCATATATATATATATATATATATATATATATATATATATATATATATATATATATATATATATATATATATATATATATATATATATATAATATATATATATATATATATATATATATATATATATATATATATATATATATATATTTATATATATATATATATATATATATATATATATATAGTCATGGCCTTTAATAGGGCATTCAGTTGCCTGTGTCGCCTCAGCTAGCATAGGAGAGAGAAAATCATATTTTAGTTTCCCTTCTCTTCCATAAACATACAATTCTCAAACGTATCCGATGGTCTGCTGCTGTTTCAATTCCATTGCTTCATCCTCTGTTCCTTGTGTATATAGGAACGGTGAAAAGAAACGAAGATGCAACATTACCCGGGACACTGTTCAGAGAGGGTTCTAATGTTACGCCAGGACCCTTTCTCAAATTTTTGCCATAGCTTCAGTTCTGCGTTTCGCTCAGTAGCAGGACAAAACCCACTCCTTATAAAACTAGTCATTTTGACAATATTTTACTCTGTTTCGTTAAATGACAATGATATATCCTCGGCAAGTATGACTTTTCACTCGCGGTGTAAACACAAGGAGATGGAGTCCGGTAACATAATCAATCCCTTCAGAGCTGAACAGCCACAGCATCTAGTACACCTCCAGGTTATCGTGACGCAGTCTGACACACACACACACACACACACAAACACACACAGACACACACACACACACACCCACACACTGCTCTGTTTTGCTCTGCTAGCGTGACTGGTTGTGTGTAGTACTGGAGGGGATGTTTTGTTGGGTGGAGGGTCAAAGCCAGGTCAGGCGGGGTCAAGCATGCTGCTCCTCCCCGGGTCAGGTTGGTAGTGTGGCAGGCGAGGGCACTTTCATGGGTAATCAGCCCTACGCACACTGTAGTGATCAACAGTGACACACTTGCAGAAATTATGTGAGATATTGACAGTATATAAGTCGGAAGACAACAATGTTAAATGTTCAGTTTACTTGCTTTTGTTAAGGTTCAGCTTGTACAGCTTGATGCCGCAGTAGGAGATCGAATATCATGATCCAAAACCAATGGAAAATAGATAATCTAAAACTTCTTATCATCGCCTTACATCTCCATAATTCTATTAAGTTTCATAAAATCGTTTTCGTAGTAGCACTTACATCCAAAGATGAGAATATGAAAAAAAGAGAGAAGTGCTTATTGGAAACACAACACTGAGATAAATGTAGGTATAGCTTATCATAAAACCAAATGACAGTATGATTTGGTTGACCCACACAGATCTCTAATCATTTATTGATATTTTAGAAAATTGCCTAAAAATGTATAAAATTCTACAAATTCTTATACACGCACTTTTCAATGCTTTATATATTGTTAACTCGTTTATCTTTTTATTTTTTTTTTTCCAAGTCTTTTTTGGCTAATGCTAATGCTTCGTTTAAATGAAAATCATTTTTCTTTTCTGTCTCTGATTTTACTTGTCATTTATTCGCTGTGCGAATGAGTTTGATGAGGTTTTATCTCTTCTGTTGTTCGCAGTGTTCTACCTCACTTCCCACTTGATTAGTCTCAGATAATAAGAAATACTTATTTCAGTTTTAGATTCTGTTGTTCATTTTGGCACATTCCACCCAGAGCGTATCATAATCAGCGCTTCTTCCTCAAGATGACCAAAGTTTGATCATATTCTACGTCTTGAAGGATGAACAGGATAACTGTCTCTGATTTAGATTCGAGGCTCTATAAGGAGTCCCAGTCAAGCTCCTCAACCTGTTATTACAGAGCTTTAAGCCATTCTCAGAAAACTTCACTACATCTTGAGGGTCGTTGAGGGACGAGCCGTCTTCAGGCAAAGACCTGTTCAAGGCTAGGTCCTGGTGGGACTTAACAGTAATTACATCTTCTTCAAATAACCGATTAATTCCTTTGTTAGGAGCTCTTCTGTATATGTTCTTGGACCTAAATCGGTATTATATGGCTAAGGGTCATTAAGCCAGAGATCATATTACCCTTGTTAAGCATACATAATGATCCTACAGACGTCTCGTAAATGTACTGTACCTTGCACACTGCTGGTAATCCAGTCCTCCAATATGGGCAGTAAATATCGCCTGGCCCCTCGTTCGCTGGCCATCCGCTAACGCCGCCTTCACATTTACGGTACGAGTCTTGGTTTCATTGTATCTTATTCTATCACAAGCTGATCGCTTTCCATTCAGTGGGAGGCAGTACACCAGCCGTATCTATCGCGGTAGACTTTTTGTATATCCCCGCCGAGGCGCGGGCCTCGCGGACACACTTTCCCAATATGTCAGATGTTCATCCCTTCTCTGAGGGGCGCCACCTACGACACTCACTATATCTAGTCAACAGGCTAGTACGGAGGGCATTGCACGTCGGAGACTGTGAGCGACTTCCCACAAACGTTCTCCACGACTGGGAACAGAACCTCGGGTTCTCATGTCGTGAGTTCCTTTTGTTGTCTGTATTTTTTTCTGTTCCTCAGGTTTTCTGTAGCTGTTCGAAAACTGGATGTTTATTTCATATCTTTCTTCCATCAGCTAATCATGTGAAAGTGACTACTTGTTGGATGTTTATTATACGCTGGTCTTCCATGAGATCTTTGGCTGTGTTTGTTGTCGCTGTGTTTGATGTTGAGAGACTAGTTGATCTTCACTATTTGTTCGTTGTTCATCAGTTTACGATAAAAGGTTAATAAAAGAAAAAGTATGAACAGAAAGATATTCTCAAAGTTTTCCAGAGATAAGTTACAAAAACACAGCCACAGAATTTGACAGAGGTGGAGAGAGACAATATTAGAAATTAGAGATTGATAATGAAAGCGCGGGAGAGAAAGGATAGGGTAGATACTGAAAGATGAAGTCTGCTATAGGCTTAGATGGAGAAGAGACAGATGAAGATCTTGAGAAATATAACCTTAGGTTAATATGGATTATAGGAGGTAGACGGTAGAGTTCAACATGTCCGGAACTATCTTACGCCCTCTTTATTGGTAGGTTGGAAACAGCAGCCACTCAGGGAGGTAGTACCCTCCTGACTTAGGGGTGTTGAAATGATGGCCAGAACTGTCTCACATCCTCCGTGTCAGTAAGTTGTAGACAGCAACTGCCCAGGCAGCACTAACCTCCTGACTTAAGTGTTAAAGTGATTGATGCCCAGAGAGAGAGAGAGAGAGAGAGAGAGAGAGAGAGAGAGAGAGAGAGAGAGAGAGAGAGAGAGAGAGAGAGAGAGAGAGGGAGAGAGAGTATTACGCTAGGTTACTTGTGTTGTAAACTTTTGATCTCTTCACTGTCCACAATATCAACAGTTATCCAAATGTAAAGATTACCCCCGCCTGACTTCCTGTAGCTCTGGTCTCACAGGCAACGCCTCTGCTCTGTTCAGGGACGGACAGGGGGCCCAGGCTCCCTCAAGGGATGGAGTGTCCAGGATCTCTCCCCCTCAACATCCCATCTGGAAAGAGCAAAGGACGGGCTAAAGCGTCTGCCCCAGGCCCTTTGTTGGGTTCTGGCGAGACTGAGATAAACAAAATTTGATAGAGAAAGAAAAATAGAAAGAAATAGAGATGAACAACTACTTAGAGAACATGTAGATGATTAAGAACGTTTAGGTAGGTAGAAAAGATAAGCTTCATAAAAATCTCTACTACGTGTGACGGTACCTAATTAGCAATAACAAAAGGACAAAATCTACATTGCTGAAGGTGTGAGAAGAAACTATTTGACCAACAAGCAAATATTTACAAACATTCTCCCTTTACTCAACAATTTAGTACCTTCTGTCAAATCTATTGTGGGAGTGGAAAATAATTGCATGTTACCATTTTAAGATTACATGACCCGTAGGGATGGAAACAGGTTTAAGTTTAGCATATACAGGAAACTCACCATTGTTTGCTCTTATTTTCATCGTTACTCAGCTTAACATGACAGAGTTAAACTAATATCATTCCAAACGATGTTCCTGAAGGCATTACATATGTGCAGTCCAGAATTTATTGATGGGTTTGAGAAGATATATTCTATTGGACCCAAGTTAAAGTATCCTAGATCTTTGATCGATAAATTTCTTAAGTTGGTAAAAAGATCGTTTTATAGTGTTAACCTCAAACGTCTCCTTGATACCAAGGATCTTTTAGTTCTCCTTTATAGTGATAATTCTACATTACTTCTCAAGTTCCTTAAATCCTTCAATGTAGATGTAGTCTTTAGCAATAAGAATGCTATAAAGAATATCATGATAAGAAAATCTTGTCAAAAAATATGTGGGCTGTGTTTATAAAGTGCCTTGTAAAAGTTGTATATTTCATATTGGGCAAACTGGTAAGGATGTTTATGTTAGACTTGAGCAATATAGATATAGCATAATAACAGGACAAGACTCAAATGCTTTCTTTGAATATGTTGAAAATTATCACCGCTGTATTAGATGGAGTGACACTAATTCAGTTATCTTTAAATTTTTGACCAAGGGAAATATAATTGAATTTTCGCTCATTAATACGCAAAGAATTGCAACACGAATATTAGTGACAATCTATTCAAACTGGTTAGCTTTGTCGCAGGCAACATTTGTAAACTGTTCCTTATCCTGTCCACATAATAAAAGTTATATGACAGGCATGATGCCAGACCCGAACACCACCAACGGGTAATGTTTGCTTACTAACGGCATCTTTGCTCCACCTCTTTGTATATAAAGTGTCTGTTCTAAGTCTTGTATTACATTCTTGTATCTCCCCTGACGATGTGATCATTACACGAAAGTGCACTTGGGAACTTATAGTGTTTCATATTCCTCGTCGTTATATGGACATACTAGATCACGCGCACCACTGTGACCTATTGCAATATATATATATATATATATATATATATATATATATATATATATATATATATATATATATATATATATATATTCTTTTCTCTCATACAATTCGCCATTTCCCGCGTCAGCGAGGTAGCTTACCTCCCAATTGACTTGACCCTCAACCCTACTGTACCTAATAACCTTGCTCTTATTCACATTTACTCTTAACTTTCTTCTTTCACACACTTTACCAAACTCAGTCACGAGCTTGTGCAGTTTCTCACATGAATCAGCCACCAGCGCTGTATCATCAGCGAACAACAACTGACTCACTTCCCAAGCTCTCTCATCCACAACAGACTTCATACTTGCCCCTCTTTCCAAAACTCTTGCATTCACCTCCCTAACAACCCCATCCAAAAACAAATTAAACAACCATGGAGACATCACACACCCCTGCCGCAAACCTACATTCACTGAGAACCAATCACTTTCCTCTCTTCCTACACGTACACATGCCTTACATCCTCGATAAAAACTTTTCACTGCTTCTAACAACTTGCCTCCCACACCATATATTCTTAATACCTTCCACAGAGCATCTCTATCAACTATTTATATATATATATATATATATATATATATATATATATATATATATATATATATATATATATATATATATATACATATATTGGAAAGGATCAGAATTTTGCGCGTGATCAAGATATTCCTATGAGTCCACGGGGAAAATGAAACACGATAAGTTCCCAAGTGCACTTTCGTGTAATAATCACATCATCAGGGGAGACACAAGAGAGAAATATTACAGTCAGTTGATATACATCGAAGAGACGAAGCTAGGACGCCATTTGGTAAACATGTGATTATCCAAAACAAACAAAACAAATCACATTTTTACCAAATGGCGTCCTAGCTTCGTCTCTTCGATGTATATCAACTGACTGTTACATTTCTTTCTTGTGTCTCCCCTGATGATGTGATTATTACACGAAAGTGCACTTGGGAACTTTTCGTGTTTCATTTTCCCCGTGGACTCATTGGAATATTTTTCTTTTTTTTCTTTTTTTTTCCAAAAAAAGGAACAGAGAAGGGGGCCAGGTGAGGATATTCCCTCTAAGGCCCAGTTCTCTGTTCTTTACGGTACCTCGCTAACGCGGGAAATGGCGAATAATATGAAAAAAAGAAAAAAAAAAAAAATATATATATATACATATATATATATATATATATATATATATATATATATATATATATATATATATATATATATATATATACATATAATGTTACTGGACTCACGAATGGAAACTAGCCATCAGTATGGTGTTCCATCAAGATGGGATGAAAAAATGTAGAGCCACTTCCAGGAAGTTTTCATCTGAAGGAAGATCATTTCCCTGCTACTGACTGTAGCTGCCTTGAAGTTGCAAGAATCGCATGGAAGAGCTCCTGGGGCTATGTGGATCCAACATGATAGCAGTGGTAAGAGAGCAATTCTGTGGTAGGCGGGCCAGTCAAGGGGTTTGACCGAGCAGGCGAGTACGTACGTAGCTGAGATCCTTCCTCAGTGTCTCCTGGGGACACACTCCACTGTTTATTTATTGAACTACTCTCCTGATATGTCTATGGGAGACGATGACTAGGTCATATGGGACCTATAATTCAGCCTAGGAATGGCTAGGTATGTATGTAGCGTGAAGTTTAACATTATCTATTTTTTTTTTGCATGGAACTTTCCTCTAAGGAAATAAATCTAACAATTAAAATCCTGTTAAGTGTATATCCATCAGCTAACATATATTCCTAAAGTTCGGGATAATTTACGAAAGGATTAAAGTAATGAAAATATAGTAAAGCTATTATGGACGCGATAGGGTGTTTCTCATCAAGATTTTGAACCTTTTGACTTTCAAATCTCTTCAGCAATTTCCTCGCTTATAAGCGGGTTGATTTATGCGAAAACCCGTCGCTAACTACTACTTTTTCCCTTATTGCTCTAAAGTTTCTTAATCATCTATGTATACTTTTGGCAATTATGTACACTGGTTCCGTCACTCAAACACTGATTCCCATCTGCGACGCCTTATACAGCGCTGCCGGCTAATTTTTGACATGGAGGCGGTAGGCTAATGGCGCTCTTATCTCTGGTATCTCCCTGTAAAGATCATCAACACGTCCAATATGAGCCTTTACAGGCTATCAAGCGGTGCGCGATCGATCGATTAGCTGACGAGATAGCGGAGGGAGCTTATCAGGTCCTGACGGCTAGGCTCACCTGATCAAGATGTGCCAATGTTGATGTTCTAACCTGGAAGGAATGTAATCATTAGATGGGTGTGTTCACTTCAGCCCAGGGCTGGGTGGCCGCGTTCAGCTGAGTCCAAAGCTGGGTGGCCGAGTTCAGCTGAGTCTTGGGTTTGTTAACTACGTTCATGTGAGCCAGGAGCTATGAGTCTGAGTTCATGTGAGCCAAGGGCTTTGTTGAGTTAGTTCAATTTTTTTAAATGATTAATGCAGAGGTGACGTACATCACTATGGAAGTCCTGGACATAATATCATTAGAAAGTTAGTAATTTTTATTATCAATTACACACACACACACACACACACACACACACACACACACACACAAAAAAAAAAAAAAAAAAAAACACACACACACACACACCTGCTTGCTGATGATGCCAAGTTTAAGAGGGAAGTAAAAAGTGAACAAACTGTAACAACAAACAAAAGGAACTAGACAGACCCCAAAAGATGTTTTGATACGTGGGTGATGAACTTTAGCCCGAGTAAATGTAGAGTATCAAAGATGAAACACAGTGAAAGAAGTCCTCGAAATCAATATGATCTAGAAGTAAGATGCATTGACCTGCGTATAAGAGAGATGGAAGTCGATATTGCAACTATACTGCCTTTGAAAACGTATCTTAGAAGAAAAGTTAAGAAGGCAATTTGTTTGTTAAAAACTATCAGAAGTGCATTCAGGAAGGATATGTTCAGCTACCTGAATATGCACTTTTAATCAGACATCAGTAAAGAATTATAGATATCGAATTACACAGGTGAGACATTTTCTAGAAAGATTGTTAACACGTGAGTAGTTACAGCAGCGAGTTACCTTTCACATAACAGAGCCGAAATGCAATTACAATACGAACTCATGCCAAGGTTGTAACATTTCCTTACGTCAGTATAACGGATATTCCGCTTCTCAAAAGTGGTATATAATCCCACCATAATACATATATGTACGGATAAAAACATCATCTTTTTGACGGCAATTTCAATCATACATGTGTAATAAGCTTTAGAAACCTTTTAGATATATAATATCCCATCTATTGTATGTACGATAGACGCTGACCATGCTACACCTCTCACCTCGTAAATCAATCTGATATATATATATATATATATATATATATATATATATATATATATATATATATATATATATATATATATATATATATATATATATATATATATATATGTATATGTGCGTATGTATGTGTAGGTGTGTGTATGTGTATATGTATATATATATATGTATATTATCCCTGGGGATAGGGGTGAAAGAATACTTCCCACGCATTCCTCGCGTGTCGTAGAAAGCGACTAGAGGGGACGGGAGCGGGGGGCCAGAAATCCTCCCCTCCTTGTATTAACTTTCTAAAATGGGAAACAGAAGAAGGAGTCACGCGGGGAGAGCTCATCCTCCTCGAAGGCTCAGAGTGGGGTGCCTAAATGTGTGTGGATGTAACCAAGATGTGAAAAAAGGAGAGATAGGTAGTATGTTTGAGGAAAGGAACCTGGATGTTTTGGCTCTGAGTGAAACGAAGCTCAAGGGTAAAGGGGAAGAGTGGTTTGGGAATGTCTGGGGAGTAAAGTCAGGGGTTAGTGAGAGGACAAGAGCAAGGGAAGGAGTAGCAATACTCCTGAAACAGGAGTTGTGGGAGTATGTGATAGAGTGTAAGAAAGTAAATTCTCGATTAATATGGGTAAAACTGAAAGTTGATGGAGAGAGGTGGGTGATTATTGGTGCATATGCACCTGGGCATGAGAAGAAAGATCAAGAGAGGCAAGTGTTTTGGGAGCAGCTGAATGAGTGTGTTAGTGGTTTTGATGCACGAGACCGGGTCATAGTGATGGGTGATTTGAATGCAAAGGTGAGTAATGTGGCAGTTGAGGGAATAATTGGTATACATGGGGTGTTCAGTGTTGTAAATGGAAATGGTGAAGAGCTTGTAGATTTATGTGCTGAAAAAGGACTGATGATTGGGAATACCTGGTTTAAAAAGCGAGATATACATAAGTATACTTATGTAAGTAGGAGAGATGGCCAGAGAGCGTTATTGGATTACGTGTTAATTGACAGGCGTGCGAAAGAGAGACTTTTGGATGTTAATGTGCTGAGAGGTGCAACTGGAGGGATGTCTGATCATTATCTTGTGGAGGCTAAGGTGAAGATTTGTATGGGTTTTCAGAAAAGAAGAGTGAATGTTGGGGTGAAGAGGGTGGTGAGAGTAAGTGAGCTTGAGAAGGAGACCTGTGTGAGGAAGTACCAGGAGAGACTGAGTACAGAATGGAAAAAGGTGAGTACAATGGAAGTAAGGGGAGTGGGGGAGGAATGGGATGTATTTAGGGAATCAGTGATGGATTGCGCAAAAGATGCTTGTGGCATGAGAAGAGTGGGAGGTGGGTTGATTAGAAAGGGTAGTGAGTGGTGGGATGAAGAATTAAGAGTATTAGTGAAAGAGAAGAGAGAGGCATTTGGACGATTTTTGCAGGGAAAAAATGCAATTGAGTGGGAGATGTATAAAAGAAAGAGACAGGAGGTCAAGAGAAAGGTGCAAGAGGTGAAAAAAAGGGCAAATGAGAGTTGGGGTGAGAGAGTATCATTAAATTTTAGGGAGAATAAAAAGATGTTCTGGAAGGAGGTAAATAAAGTGCGTAAGACAAGGGAGCAAATGGGAACTTCAGTGAAGGGCGCAAAGTGGGGAGGTGATAACAAGTAGTGGTGATGTGAGAAGGAGATGGAGTGAGTATTTTGAAGGTTTGTTGAATGTGTTTGATGATAGAGTGGCAGATATAGGGTGTTTTGGTCGAGGTGGTGTGCAAAGTGAGAGGGTTAGGGAAAATGATTTGGTAAACAGAGAAGAGGTAGTGAAAGCTTTGCGGAAGATGAAAGCCGGCAAGGCAGCAGGTTTGGATGGTATTGCAGTGGAATTTATTAAAAAAGGGGGTGACTGTATTGTTGACTGGTTGGTAAGGTTATTTAATGTATGTATGACTCATGGTGAGGTGCCTGAGGATTGGCGGAATGCGTGCATAGTGCCATTGTACAAAGGCAAAGGGGATAAGAGTGAGTGCTCAAATTACAGAGGTATAAGTTTGTTGAGTATGCCTGGTAAATTATATGGGAGGGTATTGATTGAGAGGGTGAAGGCATGTACAGAGCATCAGATTGGGGAAGAGCAGTGTGGTTTCAGAAGTGGTAGAGGATGTGTGGATCAGGTGTTTGCTTTGAAGAATGTATGTGAGAAATACTTAGAAAAGTAAATGGACTTGTATGTAGCATTTATGGATCTGGAGAAGGCATATGATAGAGTTGATAGAGATGCTCTGTGGAAGGTATTAAGAATATATGGTGTGGGAGGAAAGTTGTTAGAAGCAGTGAAAAGTTTTTATCGAGGATGTAAGGCATGTGTACGTGTAGGAAGAGAGGAAAGTGATTGGTTCTCAGTGAATGTAGGTTTGCGGCAGGGGTGTGTGATGTCTCCATGGTTGTTTAATTTGTTTATGGATGGGGTTGTTAGGGAGGTAAATGCAAGAGTTTTGGAAAGAGGGGCAAGTATGAAGTCTGTTGGGGATGAGAGAGCTTGGGAAGTGAGGTGAGTCAGTTGTTGTTCGCTGATGATACAGCGCTGGTGGCTGATTCATGTGAGAAACTGCAGAAGCTGGTGACTGAGTTTGGAAAAGTGTGTGGAAGAAGAAAGTTAAGAGTAAATGTGAATAAGAGCAAGGTTATTAGGTACAGTAGGGTTGAGGGTCAAGTCAATTGGGAGGTGAGTTTGAATGGAGAAAAACTGGAGGAAGTGAAGTGTTTTAGATATCTGGGAGTGGATCTGGCAGCGGATGGAACCATGGAAGCGGAAGTGGATCATAGGGTGGGGGAGGTGGCGAAAATCCTGGGGGCCTTGAAGAATGTGTGGAAGTCGAGAACATTATCTCGGAAAGCAAAAATGGGTATGTTTGAAGGAATAGTGGTTCCAACAATGTTGTATGGTTGCGAGGCGAGGCGTAGGCTATGGATAGAGTTGTGCGCAGGAGGATGAATGTGCTGGAAATGAGATGTTTGAGGACAATGTGTGGTGTGAGGTGGTTTGATCGAGTGAGTAACGTAAGGGTAAGAGAGATGTGTGGAAATAAAAAGAGCGTGGTTGAAAGAGCAGAAGAGGGTGTTTTGATGTGGTTTGGGCACATGGAGAGGATGAGTGAGGAAAGATTGACCAAGAGGATATATGTGTCGGAGGTGGAGGGAACGAGGAGAAGTGGGAGACCAAATTGGAGGTGGAAAGATGGAGTGAAAAAGATTTTGTGTGATCGGGGCCTGAACATGCAGGAGGGTGAAAGGAGGGCAAGGAATAGAGTGAGTTGGAGCGATGCGGTATACCGGGGTTGACGTGCTGTCAGTGGATTGAAGTAGGGCATGTGAAGCGTCTGGGGTAAACCGTGGAAGGCTGTGTAGGTATGTATATTTGCGTGTGTGGACGTATGTATATACATGTGTATTGGGGGGGTTCGGCCATTTCTTTCGTCTGTTTCCTTGCGCTACCTCGCAAACGCGGGAGACAGCGACAAAGTATAATAAAATATATAAATATATATATATTATCTGTTTCATTATACTTAGTAGTGGTCTCCCGGGTTAGCGAGGTAGCGCAAGCAGACAGACGAAAGAATGGCCCAACCCACCCATATACATATACATATACGCCCACACACGCTTATACATACCTACATATTTGAACGTATACATATGTGTACATACACAGACATACACATATATACATATGTAAATATTCATGATTCGTGCTTTCATCCATTCCGTCGCCACCCCGCGAAAAATGAGATAACCCCCCCTCCGCGGGTGGTAGCCCTAGGATAAGACAACAGAGGCCCCATTCGTTCACACTCAGTCTCTAACTGTCATGTATAATGCACCGAAACCACAGCTCCCTTTCCACATCCAGGCCCCACAGAACTTTCCATGGTTTACCCCAGACGCTTCACATGCCCTGGCTCAGTCCAGTGACAGCACGTAGATCCCGGTATACCAGATCGTTCCAACTCACTCTATTACTTGCACGCCTTTCACCCTCCTGTATGTTCAGGCCCCAATCGCTCATAATCTTTCTTACTCCATCCTTCCACCTCTAATTTGGTCTCCCACTTCTTATCGTTCCCTCCACCTCTGACACATATATATTCTTTGTCAATCTTTCCTCACTCATTCTCTCCATGTGACCAAACTATTTCAATACACCTCCTTCTGCTCTCCCACCACACTCTTTCTATTTCCACACATCTCTCTTACCCTTTAATTACTTACTCGATCAAACCACCTCACACCACATATAGTCCTCAAACATTTCATTTCCAACACATTCACCTTCCCCCGCACATCCCTATCTACAGCCCATGCCTTACAACCGTATAACATTGCTATAACCACTATTTCTTCAAACATACCCATTTTTTCCCTCCAAGATAACGTTTTCGCCTTCCAAACATACTTCAACGCTCCCACAGACTTCGCCCCCTCCCCCATCCGGTGACTCACTTCCGTTTCCATGGCTCCATCCGCAGCTAAATCCACTCCAACATATCTAAAACACTTCACTTCCTCCAGTTTTTCTCCGGTCAGACTTACCTCCCAATTGACTTGTCCCTCAACCCTACTGAACCTAATAACCTTATTCTCATATATTCTCAGCTTTTTTCTCTCACACACTTTACCAAACTCAGTCATCAACTACTGCAGTTTCTCACCCGAATCAGCCACCAGCGCTGTATCATCAGAAACAACAACTGATTCACTTTCCAAGCTCTCTCATCCACAACAGACTGCAAACTTGCCCCTCGCACCAAAACTCTTGCATTAACCTGCCTAACAACCCCATCCCTAAACAAATCAAACAACCCTGGAGACATCACACACCCCTGCCAAAAACTGACATTCACTGAGAACCAATCGCTTTCCTCTCACTCTACTCGTATACATGCCTTACGTCCTTGATAAAAACTTTTCACTGCTTCTAGCAACTTACCTTCACACTATATACTCCTAATACCTTCCACAGAGCATTTCTATCAACTCTATCATATGCTTTCTCCAGATCCATAAATGCTACATACAAATCCGTTTGTTTTTCTAAGTATTTGTCACATACATGCTTCAAAGCAAACTCCTGATACACACATCCTTTACCACTTTTGAAACCACACAGCTCTTCCCCAGTCTGATGCTCTGTACACACCTTTTACCATCTCAATCAATATCCTCTCATATAATTTACCAGGAATACTCAACAAACTTTTACTTCTGTAATTTGAACACTCACCTTTATCCCCTTTGCCTTTGTACAATGGCACTATGCATGCATTCCGCCAATCCTCAAGTACTTCACCATGAGCCATACATACATTGAATATCCTTACCAATCAGTCAACAACACAGTCACCCCATTTTTTAATATATTCCACTGCAATACCATCCAAGCCCGCCACCTTGTCGGCTTTCATCTTCCGCAAAGCTTTCACTACCTCCTCTCTTCTTACTAAACCATTCTCCCTGACCCTCTCACTTCGCGCACCACCTCGACCAAACACCCTATATCTGCCACTCTATCATCAAGCACTTTCAACAAACCTTCAAAATAGTCACTCCATCTCCCGCTCACTTCATTATTTGTTGTTATTTCCTCCCCATTTGATTTCTTCACCGATGTTCCCATTTGTTCTCTTGTCTTACGCACTTTATTTACCTCCTTCCAAAACATCTTTTTATTCTGCCTATTCATACTCTCTCAACCAAACTCTCATTTGCCCTCTTTTTCATCTCTTGTACCTTTCTCTTGACCTCCTGCCTCTTTCTTAAATACCTCTCCCAGTCATTCGCACTACTTCCCTGCAAAAATCGTCAAAATGCCTCTCTCTCTTCTCTTTCACTAACAATATTACTTCTTCATACCACCACTCACTACCCTTTCCAATCTGCCCACTTCCCTCCTTTCTCATACCACAAGCATCTTTTGTGCAAGCCATCGCTGTTTCCCTAAATACATGCCATTCCTCCCCCACTCCCCTTACATCACTTACTCTCACCTTTTCCATTCTGCATTCAATCTCTCCTGGTACTTAATCACACATGTCTTCTTTCTAAGCTCACTTACTCTCACCACCCTCTTCACCCCAATATTCTCTCTTCTTTGCTGAAAACTTCTACAACTCTTCACCTTTCCCTCCTCAAGATACTAATCAGGCACCTAACCAGTTGCCCCACTCAGCATATTAACGTCTAAAAGTCTCTCTTTCACGCATATATCAATTAACACTTAACGAAAGTACCATCTCTACTACTTACATACGTATACTTATGTATATCTCTCTTATTAAACCAGGTACTCCCAGTCCCCAGTTCTTTTTCAGCACACAAATCTACAAGCTCTTCAACATTTCCATTTACAACACGAAACACCCAATATACACAAATTATACCCTCAACTCTAGATTGATATGGATAAAACTGAAAGTGGATGGAGAGAGACGGGTGATTATTGGTGCATATGCAGCTGGACATGAGAAGAAAAATCATGAGAGGCAAGTGTTTCGGGACCAGCTGAGTAAGTGTGTTAGTAGTGTTGATGCACGAGACCAGGTTATAGCGATGGGTGATTTGAATGCAAAGGTGAGTAATATCGCAGTTAAGGGAACAGTTGATGTACATGGGGTGTTTAGTATTGTAAATGGAAATGGTGAAGAGCTTGTACATTTATGTGATGAAAAAGGACTAGTGATTGGGAATACCAGGTTTAAAAAGAGAGATATACGTAAGTATACCCAAGTAAGTAGGAGGGATGGCCAGAGAGCGTTATTGGATTAAGTGTTAATTGATAGGCGCGCGAAAGAGAGACTTTTGGATGTTAATATGCTGAGAGGTGCAACTGGAGGGATGTCTGATCATTATCTTGTGGAAGCGAAGGTGAAGATTTGTAGAGGTTTTTAGAAAAGAAGAGAGAATGTTGGGGTGAAGAGAGTGGTGAGAGTAAGTGAGATTGGGAAAGAGGCTTGTGTGAGAAAGTACCTGGGGAGACTGAGTACAGAATAGAAAAAGATGAGAACTAAGGACGTAAGGGGAGTGGGGGAAGAATGGGATGTATCTAGGGAAGATTTGATGGCTTGCGCAAAAGATGCTTGTGGCAAGAGAAACGTGGGAGGTGGGTAGATTAGAAAGGGTAGTGAGTGGTGTGATTGAAGAAGTAAGATTATTAGTGAAAGAGATGAGAGAGGCATTTGGACGATTTTTGCAGGATAGTAATGCAAATCACTGGGATATGTATAAAAGAAAGACGCAGGAGGTCAAGAGAAAGGTGCAAGAGGTGAAAAAGAGAGCAAATGAGATTTGGGGTGAGAGAGTATCATTAAATTTTAGGGAAAATAAAAAGATGTTCTGGAAGGAGGTAAAAAAGTGCGTAAGACAAGGGAGCAAATGGGAACTTCAGTGAAGGGGGCCAATGGGGAGGTGATAACAAGTAGTGGTGATGTGAGGAGGAGATGGAGTGAGTATTGAAGTTTTGTTGAATGTGTTTCATGATAGAGTGGCATATATAGGGTGTTTTGGTCGAGGTGGTGTGCAAAGTGAGAGGATTAGAGAGAATGATTTGTTAAACGGAGAAGAGGTAGTAAAAGCTTTGCGGAAGATGAAACCCGACAAGGCTGCGGGTTTGGATGGTATTGCAGTGGAATTTTTTAAAAAAAGGGGTGACTGTATTATTGACTGGTCGGTAAGATTATTCAATTTATGTATGACTCATGGTGAGGTGCCTGAGGATTGGCGGAATGCTTGCATAGTGCCATTGTACAAAGACAAAGGGGATAAAAGTGAGTGGTCAAATTACAGAGGTATAAGTTTGTTGAGTATTCTTGGGAAATTATATGGGAGGGTATTGATTGAGAGGGTGAAGGCATGTACAGAGCATCAGATTGGGAAGAGCAGTGTGGTTTCAGAAGTGGTAGAGGATGTGTGGATCAGGTGTTTGCTGTGAAGAATGTATGTGAGAAATACTTAGGAAAGCAAATGGATTTGTATGTAGCGTTTATGGATCTGGAGAAGGCATATGATAGAGTTGATAGAGATGATCTGTGGAAGGTATTAAGAATATATGGTGTGGGAGGTAAGTTGTTAGAAACAGTGCAAAGTTTTTATCGAGGATGTAGGGCATGTGTACGTGTAGAAAGAGAGGAAAGTTATTGGTTCTCAGTGAATGTTGGTTTGCGGCAGGGATGTGTGATGTCTCCATGGTTGTTTAATTTGTTTATGGATGGTGTTGTTGGGGAGGGGAATGCAAGAGAAATGGAAAGAGGGGCAAATATGCAGTCTATTGTCGATGAGTGAGCTTGGGAAGTGAGTCAGTTGTTGTTCGCTGATAATACAGCGTTGGTGACTGATTCGTCTGAGAAACTACAGAGGCTGGTGACTGAGTTTGGTAAATTGTGTGAAAGAAGAAAGCTGCGAGTAAATGTGAATAAGAACAAGGTTATTAGTAACAGTAGGGTTGAGGGACAAGTCAACTGGGAGGTGAGTTTGAATGGAGAAAAACTGCAGGAAGTGAAGTGTTTTTGATATCTGGGAGTGGATTTGGCAGCGGATGGAACCATGGAAGCGGAAGTGGATCATAAGGTGGGGGAGAGGGCAAAAGTTCTGGGAGCGTTGAAGAATGTGTGGAAGTCGAGAACATCATCTCGGAAAGCAAAAATGGGTATGTTTGAAGGAACAGTGGTTCCAACAATGTTATTTGGTTGCGAGGCGTGGCTTATGGATAGAGTTGTGCGGAGGAGGGTGGATGTGCTAGAAACGAGATTTTTGAGGTCAATATGTGGTGTGAGGTGGTTTCATCGAGTAAGTAATGTAAGGGTAAGAGAGATGTGTGGTATTAAAAAGAGTGTGGTTGAGAGAGCAGAAGAGGGTGTTTTGAAACGGTTTGGTCACATGGAGAGAACGAGTGAGGAAGATTGACCAAGAGGATATTTGTGTCAGAGGTGGAGAGAGCGAGGAGAAGTGGGAGACCAAATTGGAGGTGGAAAGATGGAGTGAAAATGATTTTGAGTGATCGGGGCCTGAACATACAGGAGGGTGAAAGGCGTGCAAGGAATAGAGTGAATTGGAACGATGAGGTATACCGGGGTCGACGTGCTGTCAATGGATATGACCAGGGCATGTGAAGCGTCTAGGTTAAACCATGGAAAGTTCTGTGGGGCCTGGAAGTAGAAAGGGAGCTGTGGTTTCGGTGCATTATACGTGACAGAGACTGTCAACGAAAGTGGCATTTGTTGTCTTTTCCTAACGCTACCTCGCACACATGAGGGGAGAGGGTGTTGTTATTCCATGTGTGGCGAGGTGGCGATGGGAATAAATAAAGGCAGACAGTATGAATTATGTACATGTGTATATATGTATATGTCTGTGTGTGTACATATATGTATACATCGAGATGTATAGGTATGTATATTTGCGTGAGTGGACGTGTATGTATATACATATGTACGTGGGTGGGTTAGGCCATTCTATCGTCTGTTTCCTTGCGCTACTCGCTAACGCGGGAGACAGCGACAAGGTAATATATACATATATATATATATATATATATATATATATATATATATATATATATATATATATATATATATATATATATATATTTTCATTTTTTTTTTTTTTTGCTTTGGTAAACATGTTTACCAAATGGCGTCCTAGCTTCGTCTCTGATATGTATCAACTGACTGTTATATTTCTCTCTTGTGTTTCCCCTGATGATGTGATTATTACACGAAAGTGCACTTGGGAGCTTTTCGTGTTTCATTTTCCCCGTGGACTCATAGGAATATCTTCATCAAGCAAAAAATTTTGATCCTTTCCAATATATATATATATATATATATATATATATATATATATATATATATATATATATATATATATATATATATATATATATATATATATATATATATATATGTATATATATATATGTATATATATATATATATATATATATATATATATATATATATATATATATATATATATATATATATATATATATATATATATATATATATATATATATATACATATATATATACATATATATATATATATATATATATATATATATATATATATATATATATATATATATATATATATATATATATATATATATATATATATATATATATATATATATATATATATATGTGCTCTAACAACTAGCCTCACACACAATATATTCTTAATACCTTCCACAGAGCATCTCTATCAACTCTATCATATGCCTTCTCCACATCCATAAATGCTACATACAAATCCATTTGCTTTTCTAAGTATTTCTCTCATACATTCTTCAAAGCAAACACCTGATCCACACATCCTCTACCACTTCTGAAACCACACTGCTCTTCCCCAATCTGATGCTCTGTACATGCCTTCACCCTCTCAATCAATACCCTCCCATATGATTTACCAGGAATACTTAACAAACTTATACCTCTGTAATCTGAGCACTCACTCTTATCCCCTTTGCCTTTGTACAATGGCACTATGCAAGCATTCCGCCAATCCTCAGGCATCTCACCATGAATCATACATATATTAAATGACCTTACCGACCAGTCAACAATACAGTCAGCCCCTTTTTTAATAAATTCCACTGCAATACCATCCAAACCTGCTGCCTTGCCGGCTTTCATCTTCCGCAAAGCTTGTACTACCTCCTCTCTGTTTACCAAATCATTTTCCTTAACCCTCTCACTTTGCACACCACCTCGACCAAAACACCCTATATCTGCCACTCTATCATCAAACACATTTAACAAACCTTCAAAATACTCACTCCATCTCCTTCTCATATCACCACTACTTGTTATCACCTCCCCATTAGCCCCCTTCACTGAAGTTCCCATTTGCTCCCTTGTCTTACGCACTTTATTTACATCCTTCCAAAACAGTTTTCATCGAGGATGTAAAGCATGTGTACGTGTAGGAAGAGAGGAAAGTGATTGGTTCTCATCGAATGTAGGTTTGCGGCATGGGTGTGTGATGTCTCCATGGTTGTTTAATATGTTTATGGATTGGGTTGTTAGGGAGGTGAATGCAAGAGTTTTGGAAAGAGGGGCAAGTATGCAGTCTGTTATGGGTGAGAGAGCTTGGGAAGTGAGTCAGTTTTTATTCGCTGATGATACAGTGCTGGTGGCTGATTCATGTGAGAAACTGCAGAAGTTGGTAACTGAGTTTGGTAAAGTTTGTGAGAGAAGAAAGTTAGGAGTAAATGTGAATAAGAGCAAGGTTATTAGGTACAGTAGGATTGACGGTCAAGTCAATTGGGAGGTAAGTTTGAATGGAGAAAATCTGCAGAAAGTAAAAAGGTTTAGATATATGGGAGTGGATCTGGCAGCGGATGGAACCATGGAAGCGGAAGTGAATCATAGGGTGGAGGAGGGGGCGAAAATTCTGGGAGCCTTAAAGAATGTTTGGAAGTCGAGAACATTATCTGGGAAAGCAAAAACGGGTATGTTTGACGGATTAGTGGTTGCAACAATGTTGTATGGTTGCGAGGTATGGGCTCTGGATAGAGTTGTGCGCAGGAGGGTGGATGTGCTGGAAATGAGATGTTTGAGGAGAATATGTGGTGTGAGATGGTTTGATCGAGTAAGTAATGTAAGGGTAGGAGAGATGTGTAGAAATGAAATGAGTATGGTTGAGAGAACAGAAGAGGGTGTTTTGAAATGGTTTGGTCACATGGAGAGAATGAGTGAGGAAAGATTGACCTAAAGGATATATGTGTCCGAGGTGGAGGGAACGAGAAGGTGGAGACCAAATTGGAAGTGGAAAGATGGAGTGAAAAAAATTTTGAGTGATCTGGGCCTGAACATGCAGGAGGGTGAAAGGAGTGCAAGGAATAAAGTGAATTGGAACGATGTGGTATATCGGGGTCGACCTGCTGTCAATGGATTGAACCAGGGCATGTGAAGCGTCTGGGGTAAACCATGGAAAGTTTTGTGGGGCCTGGATGTGGAAAGGGAGCTGTGGTTTCGGTGCATTATTCCATGACAGCCTGAGACTGAGTGTGAACGAATGAGGCCTTTGTTGTCTTTTCCTAGCGCTACTTCGCACACATGAGGGGGGAGGGGGATGTTATTCCATGTGTGGCGAGGTAGCGATGGGAATAAATAAAGGCAGACAGTATGAATTATGTACATGTGTATACATGTATATGTCTCTCTGTGTATATATATGTATACATTGAGATGTATCGGTATGTATATTTGCGTGTGTGGACGTGTATGCATATACATGTGTACGTGTGTGGGTTGGGCCATTCTTTCGTCTGTTTCCTTGCGCTACCTCGCTATTGCGGTAGACTGCGACAAAGAAAAAAAATATATAAATAGATAAATATATATATGTTAGTGAAGGGGTCTAATGGGGAGGTGCTAACAAGTAGTGGTGATGTGAGAAGATGCAGTGAGTATTTTGAAGGTTTGCTGAATGTGTTTGATGACAGAATGGCAGATGCAGTGTGTTTTGGTCGAGGTTGTGTGCAAAGTGAGAGGGTTAGGGGGAATGATTTGGTAAACAGAGAAGAGGTAGTAAAAACTTTGCGGACGCTGAAAGCCGAGGAGACAGCGGGTTTGGATGGTATTGCAGTTTAATTTATAAATAAAGGGGTGATTATGTTGTTGACTGGTTGGTGGGACTATTTAATGTATGAATGACTCATGGTGAGGTGCCTGAGGATTGGCGGAATGCTTGCATAGCGCCATTGTACAAAGGCAAAGGGGATAAGAGTGAGTGCTCAAATTACAGAGGTATAAGTTTGTTGAGTATTCCTGGGAAATTATATGGAAGGGTATTGACTGAGAGGGTCAATGCATTTACAGAGCATCAGACTGGGGAAGAGCAGTGTGGTTTCAGAAGTGGTAGAGGATGTGTGGATTAGGTGTTTGCTTTAAAGAATATATGTGAGAAATACTTAGAAAAACAGATGGATTTATATGTAGCATTTATGGATCTGGAGAAAGCATACGATAGAGTTGATAGAGATGCTCTGTTGAAGGTATTAAGAGTATTGGTGTGGGAGGTAAGTTGCTGGAAGCAGTGAAAAGTTTCTATCGAGGGTGTCAGGCATGTGTACGAGTAGGAAGAGAGGAAAGTGATTGGTTCCCAGTAAATGTCGGTTTGCGGCAGGGGTGCTTGATGGTTGTTAATTTGTTTTTGGATAGGGTTTTTAGGAAGGAGAATGCAAGAGTTTTGGAGAGAGGCGAAAGTATGCAGTCGGTTGTCGATGAGAGGGCTTGGGAAGTGTCAGTATTTATTTGCTGATGATACAGTGCTGTTGGCTGATTCGGGTGAGAAACTGCGGAACTGATGATTGAGTCTGGTAAAGTGTAAGAAAGAAGAAAGCTGTGAGTTAATTTGAATAAGAGCAAGGTTATTAGGTTCAGTAGGATTGAGGGACAAGTCAACTGGGAGGTAAGTTTTGATTGAGAAAAACTGGAGGAAGTGAATTGTTTTAGATGTCTGGGAGTGGATTTGGCAGCGGATTTATCCATGGAAGCGGAAGTGAGTCACAAGGTGAGTGAGGGGGTGAAGTTTTTGGGAGCGTTGAAGAATGTGTGGAAGGCGAGAACTGTATCTCGGAGAGCAAAAATGGGTATGTTTGAGGAAATAGTGGTTCCAACAATGTTATATGGTTGCGAAGCATGGGCTATAGATAAGGTTGTGCGTAGAAGGGAGTATGTGTTGTTAATGAAATGTTTGAGGACAATGTATGGTATGAGGTGGTTTGATCGAGTAAGTAATGATTGCGTAAGAGAGATGTTAGGTAATAAAGAGAGTGTGGCTGAGAGAGCAGAGGAGTGTGTATTTAAATGGTTTGGTCACATGGAGAGAATGAGTGAGAAAAGATTGACAGAGAGGATATATGTGTCGGAGGTGGAGGGAACGAAAAGAAGTGGGAAACCAAATTGGAGGTGGAAGGATGGAGTGAAAAAGATTTTGAGCGATCGGGGTGTGAGCATACAGGAGGGTGAAAGGCATGCAAGGAATTGAGTGAATTGGAACGATATGGTATACCGGGGTCAACGTGCTTTCAATGGATTGAGCCACGACATATGAAGCGTGTGGTGTAACCATAGAAAGTTTTGTGGGCCTTGGATGTGGAAATGGAGGTCTGGTTTCGGTGCATTACACTTGGCAGCTAGAGGCTGAGTGTGAACGAATGCGGCCTTTGTTGTCTTTTCCTAGGGCTTCCACGCACGCGCCCGGGGGAAGGGAGGTGCCGTTTCGTACGTGGCGGGTCGGCGACGAGAATGTATGAAAGCACCAAGTATGAATATGTACATGTACATGTATGTATATATCTGTCTATGTATATGTATGTATTCGTTGAAATGTATAGGTATGTATTATGTGCGTGTGTGGGTTTTTGTGTATATGCATGTGTGTGTGGGTTGGTTGGGCCATTCTTTCGTCTGTTTCCTTGCGCTACCTCGTCAATGCGGGAGACAGCGACTAATTGTAATAAAAGAATATAATGAAAACATACATACATACATACATAAATGGAATTCTTGTTTTCTTACTGATCAACAGCAAAAAATGTTTCGAAAATGAAAGTAGGAAAGCTTTGTTAATTTTCGAGCAGTGAGCACAAACATGACGCTCAGGACTGTTGATTGGCTCTATCGTTGAAGACACGGTGTGTCGTGATACATGCGATATGCACTGGCTTTGGCGTTGTGCGGCTTACAGGGAAGATCTGGTAACCGTGAGCGCGGGAAAAGAATGGAGTAATCAACATCCTGGTATTGCATCTTCTTACTGGCTGGTAATCAGTTCTTTCTAGGGAGTCGTCAAGTGCACGCGAGTTGTACTTGTTTCCTAAAGGCTTTATCGTACCCCGAGTTTCTAGTTGTGTCCTGCTCATGTTATGCAGTTATTGTTTCGTATCCCTACGTCTGTACTCGAGTTGGAGCTGGTTTACATATTGTATACAAAGCGGAAGCCAATTTCGTGTTACAGATGAAATGTAGCACAATACAATTCAATACTTGCTTCTTGCTGCCAAGTTTTTGTCTCAAGTCAGCCTTCTGAAATGCACTGCTCCGGTGACTGACTGACTGTTGAGTGATTTCCTTGGCGAATGTCAACTAGGATGCCTCACAAGTACGTGACAGTGCAGATACCTTTTGTTACGTTTATGGGAAGGTGACTTTTGGAACACAGAACTGTGCCATAACCCTGATGATCAGGGAAGCCTGCAGTCATTATTTTGGATGTAAGGTTGGGAGCCTAGACAAGAGCTGGGCCCACACACATATACTGTCATACTTGTGCAACGAATCGTCGCTGTTGGTTGGCTCACATAAGGCGATCGATACCATTAGCCGTGCAACCATTTGCCGTGCAACCATTTGTCGTGCAACCATTAGCCGTGCAACCATTTGCCGTGCAACCATTTGCCGTGCAACCATTAGCCGTGCAACCATTAGCCGTGCCTTGGTGTAGAGGAAGCTGACAAATCATGTCACTGACTGTTACTTCTGCATGGAGCGTCCAGTCCAGCAAGGTATTTTCAAAAAGAAAAAGTGTACATTAGGCCACCTAACTATACAATCTGCTATACGCCCGGGTATCCCCGGCGAAGAACATCCTGTTCTGAAACCCCTAGACCCATTTTCCTTGGAGTCGGAGGACGGACAGGATAATGAAATTAGTGAAACATGTGAGCCATCAAGAGATTCTGATTTCGCACTGAATGTGACGTCTGCTGAACCACACAGGATCACGAAGGATGAATCAAGCGACCTCGCCAGAGATCTGGAATTGTTGGGATCGAGACTACAATTGTGGAATCTACTTGACGAATATGTGTTATTATCTGTTTCTTGATCTCTAAATAGATTTTGTTCCATTCTTTGCGACAGAAGGTAACCTCATCGCCTGCAACCATGTAGATCATTTAATGGCAGCTCTTAGTACTGAAGAGAAAACTTTTAGGAATGTAAACTGTTCATAGACATGTTCAAGTCAAGTCTAAAAGTAGTTCTACTACATGATGGTAACGTGTTGCCGTCGATTACACCTGTCATGTACTCATATGAAGAAGTCATATGACAGCAAGAAGCATGTTTTGAACTGTATAAATCGGAAGAAACACCAGTGGCAGCTTTGTTGCGACTTGAAGGCTCTTCCTACCTCACTTTGAGTGCAGCAGGCCTACATGAAGTTATGTTGTTCCCAGAGTGAATGGGACAGTTAAGCAAGGACTTCCCATTACAACAAGAGGGATTCGGCTTCCCAATATATATATATATATATATATATATATATATCATAGAACATACAAACCTCCAACAGCCAGGATCGAACCCGGGACCCCTTGTGCAAGAGGCAGGCATGCTAACCGCTAGGCTATGGGACTATATAATAGGAAACAACTATTCGAAATACTAAGTACTCGAATACCCTTCGTCTCACAATGGTGAGCAACGGGGTCTATACCGTTTGTTTCCGAACAGACGCACATAGCCAGCTGATAGCGTTATTAGCGTATTCATATACCTCCGAGGTAAGGGGAGTGGGGAGGAATGGGATGCATTTACGGAAGCAGTGATGGCTTGCTCAAAAGATGCTTGTGGCATGAGAAGTGTGGGAAGTGGGTTGATTACAAAGGGTACTGAGTGGTGGGATGAAGAAGTAAGATTATTAGTGAAAGAGAAGAGAGAGGCATTTGGACGATTTTTGCAGGGAAAAAATGCAAATGAGTGGGAGATTTATAAAAGAAAGAGGCAAGAGGCCAAGAGAAAGGTGCAAGAGGTGAAAAAGAGGTTAAATGAGACTTGGGATGAGAGAGTATCATTAAATTTTAGGGAGAATAAAAGGATGTTTTGGGAGGAGGTAAATAAAGTGCGTAAGACAAGGGAGCAAATGGGAACTTCAGTGAAGGGGGGAGGTGATAACAAGAAGTGGTGACGTGAGAAGGAGATGGAGTGAGTATGGTTATTAGGTACAGTAGGGTTGAGGGTCAAGTCAATTGGGAGGTGAGTTTGAATGGAGAAACACTGGAGGAAGTGAAGTGTTTTAGATATCTGGGAGTGGATCTGGCAGCGGATGGAACCATGGAAGCGGAAGTGGATCATAGGGTGGGGGAGGGGGCGAAAATTCTGGGAGCCTTGAAGAATGTGTGGAAGTCGAGAATATTATCTCGGAAAGCAAAAATGGGTATGTTTGAAGGAATAGTGGTTCCAACAATGTTGTATGGTTGCGAGGCGTGGGCTATGGATAGAGTTGTGCGCAGGAGGATGGATGTGCTGGAAATGAGATGTTTGAGGACAATGTGAGGTGTGAGGTGGTTTGATCGAGTAAGTAACGTAAGGGTAAGAGAGATGTGTGGAAATAAAAAGAGCGTGGTTGACAGAGCAGAAGAGGGTGTTTTGAAATGGTTTGGGCACATGGAGAGAATGAGTGAGGAAAGATTGACCAAGAGGATATATGTGTCGGAGGTAGAGGGAACGAGGAGAAGAGGGAGACCAAATTGGAGGTGGAAAGATGGAGAGAAAAAGATTTTGTGTGATCGGGGCCTGAACATGCCGGAGGGTGAAAGGAGGGCAAGGAATAGAGTGAATTGGAGCGATGTGGTATACCGGGGTTGACGTACTGTCAGTGGATTGAATCAAGGCATGTGAAGCGTCTGGGGTAAACCATGGAAAGCTGTGTAGGTATGTATATTTGCGTGTGTGGACGTATGTATATACATGTGTATGGGGGTGGGTTGGGCTATTTCTTTCGTCTGTTTCCTTGCGCTACTTCGCAAACGCGGGATACAGCGACAAAGCAAAAAAAAAAAAAAAAACGATTCATGGTGAGGTGCCTGAGGATTGGCGGAATGCTTGCATAGTGACATTGTACAAAGGCAAAGAGGATAAGAGTGAGTGCTCAAATTACAGAGGTATAAGTTTGTTGAATATTCCTGGGATATCATATGGGAGGGTATTGATTGAGAGGGTGAAGGCATGTACAGAGCATCAGAATGGGGAAGAGCAGTGTGGTTTCAGAAGTGGTAGAGGATATGTGGATCAGGTATTTGGTTTGAAGAATGTATGTGAGAAATACTTAGAAAAGCAAATGGATTTGTATGTAGCATTTATGGATCTGGAGAAGGCATATGATAGAGATGATAGAGATACTCTGTGGAAGGTATTAAGAATATATGGTGTGCGGAGGCAAGTTGTTAGAAACATGAAAAGTTTTTATCCGAGGATTGTAGGCCATGGAGTACGTGTAGGAAGAGAAAGTGATTGTTCGCAGTGAATAGTTTGACGGACAGGGGAGTGTGATGTCTCCATGTTTGTTACTTTGTTTATATGGCGGGGTTGTTACCGGAGGTGAATGCAAGAGTTTGGAAAGAGGGCAATATCAGACTGTGTGGATGAAGAGCTGGGAAGTGAGTTCAGTTGTTGTTCGATGAGAATACCGTCCGGTGTTGATTCCCGTGAGAAACTGCCAGAAGCTGGTGACGAGTTGGATAAAGAGTGTGATAGAAGAAAGTTAAAGTAAATGTGAATAAGATCAAGGTTTATTTGCTACAGTAGGTGGAGGGTCAAGTCATTTGGAGGTAAGTTGAAGGAGAAAATCCGGGGGAAGTTGAAGTGGTTTTAAGATATCTGGAGTGGATCTGGAAGGGGATGGATCCTGGAAGCGGAAGAAT
>NC_092234.1:23695433-23753449 GCF_036320965.1 Panulirus ornatus | reverse complement strand
AAAAAAAAAAAAAAAAAAAATATATATATATATATATATATATATATATATATATATATATATATATATTGGAAAGGATCAGAATTTTGCGCGTGATCAAGATATTCCTATGAGTCCACGGCGAAAATGAAACACGAAAAGTTCCCAAGTGCACTTTCGTGTAATAATCACATCATCAGGGGAGACACAAGAGAGAAATATAACAGTCAGTTGATATACATCGAAGAGATGAAGCTAGGACGCCATTTGGTAAACATGTAATTGTCCAAAACAAACAAAACAAATCACATTTTTACCAAATGGCGTCCTAGCTTCGTCTCTTCGATGTATATCAACTGACTGTTATATTTCTCTCTTGTGTCTCCCCTGATGATGTAATTATTACACGAAAGTGCACTTGGGAACTTTTCGTGTTTCATTTTCCCCGTGGACTCATAGGAATATTTTTGTTTTTTTTTCTTTTTTTTCCAAAAGAAGGATAAGAGAATGGGGCCATGTGAGGGTATTCCCTCTAAGGCCCAGTTCTCTGTTCTTAACGCTACCTCGCTAACGCGGGAAATGGCGAATAGTATGAAAAAAAAAAAAAAAAAATATATATATATATATATATATATATATATATATATATATATATATATATATATATATATATATATATATATACATATAATGTTACTGGACTCACGAATGGAAACTAGCCATCAGTATGGTGTTCCATCAAGATGGGATGAAAAAATGTAGAGCCACTTCCAGGAAGTTTTCATCTGAAGGAAGATCATTTCCCTGCTACTGACTGTAGCTGCCTTGAAGCTGCAAGAATCGCATGGAAGAGCTCCTGGGGCTATGTGGATCCAACATGATAGCAGTGGTAAGAGAGCAATTCTGTGGTAGGCGGGCCAGTCAAGGGGTTTGACCGAGCAGGCGAGTACGTAGGTAGCTGAGATCCTTCCTCAGTGTCTCCTGGGGACACACTCCACTGTTTATTTATTGAACTACTCTCCTGATATGTCTATGAGAGACGATGACTAGGTCATATGGGACCTATGATTCAGCCTAGGAATGGCTAGGTATGTATGTAGCGTGAAGTTTAACATTATCTATTTTTTTTTTTGCATGGAACTTTCCTCTAAGGAAATAAACCTAACAATTAAAATCCTGTTAAGTGTATGTCCATCAGCTAACATATATTCCTAAAGTTCGGGATAATTTACGAAAGGATTAAAGTAAGGAAAATATAGTAAAGCTATTATGGACGCGATAGGGTGTTTCTCATCAAGATTTTGAACCTTTTGACTTTCAAATCTCTTCAGCAATTTCCTCGCTTATAAGCGGGTTGATTTATGCGAAAACCCGTCGCTAACTACTACTTTTTCCCTTATTGCTCTAAAGTTTCTTAATCATCTATGTATACTTTTGGCAATTATGTACACTGGTTCCGTCACTCAAACACTGATTCCCATCTGCGACGCCTTATACAGCGCTGCCGGCTAATTTTTGACATGGAGGCGGTAGGCTAATGGCGCTCTTATCTCTGGTATCTCCCTGTAAAGATCATCAACACGTCCAATATGAGCCTTTACAGGCTATCAAGCGGTGCGCGATCGATCGATTAGCTGACGAGATAGCGGAGGGAGCTTATCAGGTCCTGACGGCTAGGCTCACCTGATCAAGATGTGCCAATGTTGATGTTCTAACCTGGAAGGAATGTAATCATTAGATGGGTGTGTTCACTTCAGCCCAGGGCTGGGTGGCCGCGTTCAGCTGAGTCCAAAGCTGGGTGGCCGCGTTCAGCTGAGTCTTGGGTTTGTTAACTACGTTCATGTGAGCCAGGAGCTATGAGTCTGAGTTCATGTGAGCCAAGGGCTTTGTTAAGTTCGTTCAATTTTTTTAAATGATTAATGCAGAGGTGACATACATCACTATGGAAGTCCTGGACATTATATCATTAGAAAGTTAGTAATTTTTATTATCAATTACACACACACACACACACACACACGCACACACACACACACACACATACACACACACACACACACACACCTGCTTGCTGATGATGCCAAGTTTACGAGGGAAGTAAAAAGTGAACAAACTGTAATAACAAACAAAAGGAACTAGACAGACCCCAAAAGATGTTTTGATACGTGGGTGATGAACTTTAGCCCGAGTAAATGTAGAGTATCAAAGATGAAACACAGTGAAAGAAGTCCTCGAAATCAATATGATCTAGAAGTAAGATGCATTGACCTGCGTATAAGAGAGATGGAAGTCGATATTGCAACTATACTGCCTTTGAAAACGTATCTTAGAAGAAAAGTTAAGAAGGCAATTTGTCTGTTAAAAACTATCAGAAGTGCATTCAGGAAGGATATGTTCAGCTACCTGAATATGCACTTTTAATCAGACATCAGTAAAGAATTATAGATATCGAATTACACAGGTGAGACATTTTCTAGAAAGATTGTTAACACGTGAGTAGTTACAGCAGCGAGTTACCTTTCACATAACAGCCGAAATGCAATTACAATACGAACTCATGCCAAGGTTGTAACATTTCCTTACGTCAGTATGACGGACATTCCGCTTCTCAAAAGTGGTATATAATCCCACCATGATACATATATGTACGGATAAAAACATCATCTTTTTGACGGCAATTTCAATCATACATGTGTAATAAGCTTTAGAAACCTTTTAGATATATAATATCCCATCTATTGTATGTACGATAGACGCTGACCATGCTACACCTCTCACCTCGTAAATCAATCTGATATATATATATATATATATATATATATATATATATATATATATATATATATATATATATATATATATATATATATATATATATATATATATATATATATATATATATATTATCTGTTTCATTATACTTAGTAGTTGTCTCCCGGGTTAGCGAGGTAGCGCAAGCAGACAGACGAAAGAATGGCCCAACCCACCCATATACATATACATATACGCCCACACACGCTTATACATACCTACACATTTCAACGTATACATATGTATACATACACAGACATACACATATATACATATGCAAATATTCATGATTCGTGCTTTCATCCATTCCGTCGCCACCACGCGAAAAATGAGATGACCCCCCCTCCGCGGGTGGTAGCCCTAGGATAAGACAACAGAGGCCCCATTCGTTCACACTCAGTCTCTAGCTGTCATGTATAATGCACCGAAACCACAGCTCCCTTTCCACATCCAGGCCCCACAGAACTTTCCATGGTTTACCCCAGACGCTTCACCTGGCACAGTCCAGTGACAGCATGTAGATCCCGGTATACCAGATGGTTCCAACTCACTCTATTACTTGCACGCCTTTCACCCTCCTGTATGTTCAGGCCCAATCGCTCATAATCTTTCTTACTCCATCCTTCCACCTCCAATTTGGTCTCCCACTTCTTATCGTTCCCTCCACCTCTGACACATATATATTCTTTGTCAATCTTTCCTCACTCATTCTCTCCATGTGACCAAACTATTTCAATACACCTTATTCTGCTCTCCCACCACACTCTTTCTATTTCCACACATCTCTCTTACCCTTTGATTACTTACACGATCAAACCACCTCACACCACATATTGTCCTCAAACATTTCATTTCCAACACATTCACCTTCCCCCGCACATCCCTATCTACAGCCCATGCCTTACAACCATATAACATTGCTATAACCACTATTTCTTCAAACATACCCATTTTTTCCCTCCGAGATAACGTTTTCGCCTTCCAAACATACTTCAACGCTCCCACAGCCTTCGCCCCCTCCCCCATCCGGTGACTCACTTCCGTTTCCATGGTTCCATCCGCAGCTAAATCCACTCCAACATATCTAAAACACTTCACTTCCTCCAGTTTTTCTCCGGTCAGACTTACCTCCCAATTGACTTGTCCCTCAACCCTACTGAACCTAATAACCTTATTCTCATTTATTCTCAGCTTTTTTCTCTCACACACTTTACCAAACTCAGTCACCAACTTCTGCAGTTTCTCACCCGAATCAGCCACCAGCTCTGTATCATCAGAAACAACAACTGATTCACTTTCCAAGCTCTCTCATCCACAACAGACTGCAAACTTGCCCCTCGCACCGAAACTCTTGCATTAACCTGCCTAACAACCCCATCCCTAAACAAATCAAACAACCCTGGAGACATCACACACCCCTGCCAAAAACTGACATTCACTGAGAAAAAATCGCTTTCCTCTCACTCTACTCGTATACATGCCTTACGTCCTTGATAAAAACTTTTCACTGCTTCTAGCAACATACCTTCACACTATATACTCCTAATACCTTCCACAGAGCATTTCTATCAACTCTATCATATGCTTTCTCCAGATCCATAAATGCTACATACAAATCCGTTTGTTTTTCTAAGTATTTGTCACATACATGCTTCAAAGCAAACTCCTGATACACACATCCTTTACCACTTTTGAAACCACACAGCTCTTCCCCAGTCTGATGCTCTGTACACACTTTTACCATCTCAATCAATATCCTCTCATATAATTTACCAGGAATACTCAACAAACTTATGCCTCTGTAATTTGAACACTCACCTTTATCCCCTTTGCCTTTGTACAATGGCACTATGCATGCATTCCGCCAATCCTCAGGTACTTCACCATGAGCCATACATACATTGAATATCCTTACCAACCAGTCAACAACACAGTCACCCCATTTTTTAATATATTCCACTGCAATACCATCCAAGCCCGCCACCTTGTCGGCTTTCATCTTCCGCAAAGCTTTCACTACCTCCTCTCTTCTTACTAAACCATTCTCCCTGACCCTCTCACTTCGCGCACCACCTCGACCAAACACCCTATATCTGCCACTCTATCATCAAGCACTTTCAACAAACCTTCAAAATAGTCACTCCATCTCCCGCTCACTTCATTACTTGTTGTTATTTCCTCCCCATTTGATTTCTTCACCGAAGTTCCCATTTGTTCTCTTGTCTTACGCACTTTATTTACCTCCTTCCAAAACATCTTTTTATTCTGCCTATTCATACTCTCTCAACCAAACTCTCATTTGCCCTCTTTTTCACCTCTTGCACCTTTCTCTTGACCTCCTGCCTCTTTCTTAAATACCTCTCCCAGCCATTCGCACTACTTCCCTGCAAAAATCGTCAAAATGCCTCTCTCTCTTCTCTTTCACTAACAATATTACTTCTTCATACCACCACTCACTACCCTTTCCAATCTGCCCACTTCCCTCCTTTTTCATACCACAAGCATCTTTTGTGCAAGCCATCGCTGTTTCCCTAAATACATGCCATTCCTTCCCCACTCCCCTTACATCACTTGCTCTCACCTTTTCCATTCTGCATTCAGTCTCTCCTGGTACTTAATCACACGTCTTCTTTCTAAGCTCACTTACTCTCACCACCCTCTTCACCCCAATATTCTCTCTTCTTTGCTGAAAACTTCTACAACTCTTCACCTTTCCCTCCTCAAGATACTAATCAGGCACCTAACCAGTTGCCCCACTCAGCATATTAACGTCTAAAAGTCTCTCTTTCACGCATATATCAATAAACACTTAACGAAATTACCATCTCTACTACTTACATACGTATACTTATGTATATCTCTCTTATTAAACCAGGTACTCCCAGTCATCAGTTCTTTTTCAGCACACAAATCTACAAGCTCTTCAACATTTCCATTTACAACACGAAACACCCAATATACACAAATTATACCCGAAACTCTAGATTGATATGAATAAAACTGAAAGTGGATGGAGAGAGACGGGTGATTATTGGTGCATATGCAGCTGGACATGAGAAGAAAAATCATGAGAGGCAAGTGTTTCGGGACCAGCTGAGTGAGTGTGTTAGTAGTATTGATGCACGAGACCAGGTTATAGCGATGGGTGATTTGAATGCAAAGGTGAGTAATATCGCAGTTAAGGGAACAGTTGATGTACATGGGGTGTTTAGTATTGTAAATGGAAATGGTGAAGAGCTTGTACATTTATGTGCTGAAAAAGGACTAGTGATTGGGAATACCTGGTTTAAAAAGAGAGATATACGTAAGTATACACATGTAAGTAGGAGGGATAGCCAGAGAGCGTTATTGGATTAAGTGTTAATTGATAGGCGCGCAAAAGAGAGACTTTTGGATGTTAATATGCTGAGAGGTGCAACTGGAGGGATGTCTGATCATTATCTTGTTGAGGCGAAGGTGAAGATTTGTAGAGGTTTTCAGAAAAGAAGAGAGAATGTTGGGGTGAAGAGAGTGGTGAGAGTAAGTGAGATTGGGAAAGACTTGTGTGAGAAAGTACCAGGGGAGACTGAGTACAGAATAGAAAAAGATGAGAACTAAGGACGTAAGGGGAGTGGGGGAAGAATGGGATGTATCTAGGGAAGATTTGATGGCTTGCGAAAAAGATGCTTGTGGCAAGAGAAACGTGGGAGGTGGGTAGATTAAAAAGGGTAGTGAGTGGTGTGATTGAAGAAGTAAGATTATTAGTGAAAGAGATGAGAGAGGCATTTGGACGATTTTTGCAGGATAGTAATGCAAATCACTGGGATATGTATAAAAGAAAGACGCAGGAGGTCAAGAGAAAGGTGCAAGAGGTGAAAAAGAGAGCAAATGAGATTTGGGGTGAGAGAGTATCATTAAATTTTAGGGAAAATAAAAAGATGTTTTCGAAGTAGGTAAGAAAGTGCGTAAGACAAGGGAGCAAATGGGAACTTCAGTGAAGGGGGCCAATGGGGAGGTGATAACAAGTAGTGGTGATGTGAGAAGGAGATGGAGTGAGTATTTTGAAGGTTTGTTGAATGTGTTTGATGATAGAGGGGCATATATAGGGTGTTTTGGTCGAGGTGGTGTGCAAAGTGATAGGATTAGAGAGAATGATTTGTTAAAAGGAGAAGAGGTAGTAAAAGCTTTGCGGAAGATGAAACCCGACAAGGCTGCGGGTTTGGATGGTATTGCAGTGGAATTTTTAAAAAAAAGGGGTGACTGTATTATTGACTGGTCGGTAAGATTATTTAATTTATGTATGACTCATGGTGAGGTGCCTGAGGATTGGCGGAATGCTTGCATAGTGCCATTGTACAAAGGTATAAGTTTGTTGAGTATTCCTGGGAAATTATATGGTAGGGTATTGATTGAGAGGGTGAAGGCATGTACAGAGCATCAGATTGGGAAGAGCAGTGTGGTTTCAGAAGTGGTAGAGGATGTGTGGATCAGGTGTTTCATTTGAAGAATGTATGTGAGAAATACTTAGGAAAGCAAATGGATTTGTATGTAGCATTTATTGATCTGGAGAAGGCATATGATAGAGTTGATAGAGATGCTCTGTGGAAGGTATTAAGAATATATGGTTTGGGAGGTAAGTTGTTAGAAACAGTGCAAAGTTTTTATCGAGGATGTAGGGCATGTGTACGTGTAGAAAGAGAGGAAAGTTATTGGTTCTCAGTGAATGTTGGTTTGCGGCAGGGATGTGTGATGTCTCCATGGTTGTTTAATTTGTTTATGGATGGTGTTGTTGGGGAGGGGAATGCAAGAGAAATGGAAAGAGGGGCAAGTATGCAGCCTATTGTCGATGAGTGAGCTTGGGAAGTGAGTCAGTTGTTGTTCGCTGATGATACAGCGTTGGTGACTGATTCGTCTGAGAAACTGCAGAGGCTGGTGACTGAGTTTGGTAAATTGTGTGAAAGAAGAAAGCTGCGAGTAAATGTGAATAAGAACAAGGTTATTAGTAACAGTAGGGTTGAGGAACAAGTCAACTGGGAGGTGAGTTTGAATGGAGAAAAACTGCAGGAAGTGAAGTGTTTTAGATATCTGGGAGTGGATTTGGCAGCGGATGGAACCATGGTAGCGGAAGTGGATCATAAGGTCGGGGAGAGGGCAAAAGTTCTGGGAGCGTTGAAGAATGTGTGGAAGTCGAGAACATCATCTCGGAAAGCAAAAATTGGTATGTTTGAAGGAATAGTGGTTCCAACAATGTTATTTGGTTGTGAGGCGTGGGTTATGGATAGAATTGTGCGGAGGAGGGTGGATGTGCTAGAAATGAGATTTTTGAGGTCAATATGTGATGTGAGGTGGTTTCATCGAGTAAGTAATGTAAGGGTAAGAGAGATGTGTGGTAATAAAAAGAGTGTGGTTGAGAGAGCAGAAGAGGGTGTTTTGAAACGGTTTGGTCACATGGAGATAACGAGTGAGGAAGATTGACCAAGAGGATATTTGTGTCAGAGGTGGAGGGAGCGAGAAGTGGGAGACCAAATTGTAGGTGGAAAGATGGAGTGAAAAAGATTTTGAGTGATCGGGGCCTGAACATGCAGAAGGGTGAAAGGCGTGCAAGGAATAGAGTGAATTGGAACGATGAGGTATACCGGGTCGACGTGTTGTCAATGGATATGACCAGGGCATGTGAAGCGTCTAGGGTAAACCATGGAAAATTCTGTGGGGCCTGGAAGTAGAAAGGGAGCTGTGGTTTCGGTGCATTATACGTGACAGAGACTGTCAACGAAAGTGGCCTTTGTTGTCTTTTCCTAACGCTACCTCGCACACATGAGGGGGGAGGGTGTTGTTATTCCATGTGTGGCGAGGTGGCGATGGGAATAAATAAAGGCAGACAGTATGAATTATGTACATGTGTATATATGTATATGTCTGTGTGTGTACATATATGTATACATTGAGATGTATAGGCATGTATATTTGCGTGAGTGTACGTGTATGTATATACATGTGTACGTGGGTAGGTTGGGCCATTCTTTCGTCTGTTTCCTTGCGCTACCTCGCTAACGCGGGAGACAGCGACAAAGTAATATATATATATATATATATATATATATATATATATATATATATATATATATATATATATATATATATATATATATATATATTTTTTTTTTCTGCTTTGTCGCAGTCTCCCGCGTTTGCAAGGTAGCGCAAGGAAACAGATGAAAGAAATGGCCCAACCCACCCCCATACACATGTATATACATACGTCCACACACGCAAATATACATACCTACACAGCTTTCCATGGTTTACCCCAGACGCTTCACATGCCCTGATTCAACCCACTGACAGCACGTAAACCCCGGTATACCATATCGATCCAATTCACTCTATTCCTTGCCCTCCTTTCACCCTCCTGCATGTTCAGTCCCGGATCACACAAAATCTTTTTCACTCCATCTTTCCACCTCCAATTTGGTCTCCCACTTCTCCTCGTTCCCTCCACCTCCGACACATATATCCTCTTGGTCAATCTTTCCTCACTCATTCTCTCCATATGCCCAAACCATTTCATATATATATATATATATATATATATATATATATATATATATATATATATATATATATATATTATCCCTGGGGATAGGGGAGAAAGAATACTTCCCACGTATTCCCTGCGTGTCGTAGAAGGCGACTAAAAGGGGAGGGAGCGGGGGGCTGGAAATCCTCCCCTCTCAATTTTTTTTAATTTTCCAAAAGAAGGAACAGAGAAGGGGGCCAGGTGAGGATATTCCCTCAGTGGCCCAGTTCTCTGTTCTTAACGCTACCTCGCTAACGCGGGAAATGGCGAATAGTATAAAAAAAAAAAATATGTATATATATATATATATATATATATATATATATATATATATATATATATATATATATATATATATATATATATATATATGCCTCCTCCACCCACACACACACACACACACACACACACACACACACACACACACACACACACACAAATAGTTTAAATCAATAATATATTTAAGGTCTTCAAAGTGTCCTACTTGCACACCAAACCGCACTGTGGCTCTAGTTTTGTGATCTGAAAAACTACAGCTAGACTTACGATCTACACTGCATGTCCCTAGCTAGGGAATCTGAGGTTTGCGTGTATGGGCGTATATATATATGTATGTATATATGTATGTGTATGTATGTATATGTATATATATATATATATATATGTATGTATATATGTATGTATCCCTGGGGATAGGGGAGAAAGAATACTTCCCACGTATTCCCTGCATGTCGTAGAGGGCGACTAAAAGGGGAGGGAGCGGGGGGCTGGAGATCCTCCCCTCTCGTTTTTTTTTAATTTTCCAAAAGAAGGAGCAGAGAATTGGGCCAGGTGAGGGTATTCCCTCAAGGGCCCACTCCTCTGTTCTTAACGCTACCTCGCTAATGCGGGAAATGGCGAATAGTTTGAAAGAAGTTTTGAAGATATATATATATATATATATATATATATATATATATATATATATATATACATTCCTATGAGTCCACGGGGAAAATGAAACACGAAAAGTTCCCAAGAGCACTTTCGTGTAATAATCACATCATCAGGGGATACACAAGAGAGAAATATAACAGTCAGTTGATATACATCGAAGAGACGAGGCTAGGAAGCCATTTGGTAAACATGTTTACCAAATGGCGTCCTAGCTTCGTCTCTTTGATATATATCATCTGACTGTTATATTTCTCTCTTGTGTCTCCCCTGATGATGTGATTATTACACGAAAGTTCACTTGGGAACTTTTCGTGTTTCATTTTCCCCGTGGACTCATAGGAATATCTTGATCAAGCAAAAAATTGTTATCCTTTCCAATATATGTATATATATATATATATATATATATATATATATATATATATATATATATATATATATATATATATATATATATATATATATATATATATTATCCCTGGGGATAGGGGATTAAGAATACTTCCCACGTATTTCCTGCGTGTCGTAGAAGGCGACTAAAAGGGGAGGGAGCGGGGGGCTGGAAATCCTCCCCTCTCGTTTTTTTTTTTAATTTTCCAAAAGAAGGAACAGAGAAGAGGGCCAGACGAGGATATTTCCTCAAAGGCCCAGTCCTCTGTTCTTAACGCTACCTCGCTGTCGCGGGAAATGGCGGATAGTTTGAAAAAAAAAAAAAATATATATATATATATATATATATATATATATGTGCTCTATCAACTTGCCTCCCACACCATATATTCTTAATACCTTCCACAGAGCATCTCTATCAACTCTATCATATGCCTTCTCCACATCCATAAATGCTACATACAAATCCATTTGCTTTTCTAAGTATTTCTCTCATACATTCTTCAAAGCAAACACCTGATCCACACAACCTCTACCACTTCTGAAACCACACTGCTCTTCCCTAATCTGATGCTCTGTACATGCCTTCACCCTCTCAATGAATACCCTCCCATATGATTTACCAGGAATACTCAACAAACCTATACTTCTGTAATCTGAGCACTCACTCTTATCCCCTTTGCCTTTGTACAATGGCACTATGCAAGCATTCCGCCAATCCTCAGGCATCTCACGATTAATCATACATACATTAAATGACTTTACCGACCAGTCAACAATACAGTCACCCTCTTTCTTAATAAATTCCACTGCAATACCATGCAAACCTGCTGCCTTGCCGGCTTTCATCTTCCTCAAAGCTTGTACTACCTCCTCTCTGTTTACCAAATCATTTTCCCTTACCCTCTCACTTTGCACACCACCTCGACCAAAACACCCTATATCTGCCACTATATCATCAAACACATTCAACAAACCTTCAAAATACTCACTCCATCTCCTTCTCATATCACCACGACTTGTTATCACCTCCCCATTAGCCCCCTTCACTGAAGTTCCCATTTGCTCCTTGTCTTACGCACTTTATTTACCTCCTTCCAAAACAGCTTTCATCGAGTATGTAAAGCATGTGTACGTGTAGGAAGAGAGGAAAGTGATTGGTTCTCATCGAATGTAGGTTTGCGGCAGGGGTGTGTGATGTCTCCATGGTTGTTTAATATGTTTATGGATTGAGTTGTTAGGGAGGTGAATGCAAGAGTTTTGGAAAGAGGGGCAAGTATGCAGTCTGTTATGGATGAGAGAGCTTGGGAAGTGAGTCAGTTTTTATTCGCTGATGATACAGTGCTGGTGGCTGATTCATGTGAGAAACTGCAGAAGTTGGTAACTGAGTTTGGTAAAGTTGTGAGAGAAGAAAGTTAGGAGTAAATGTGAATAAGAGCAAGGTTATTAGGTACAGTAGGATTGACGGTCAAGTCAATTGGGAGGTAAGTTTGAATGGAGAAAAACTGCAGAAAGTAAAGTGGTTTAGATATATGGCAGTGGATCTGGGAGCGGATGGAACCATGGAAGCGGAAGTGAATCATAGGGTGGAGGAGGGGGCGAAAATTCTGGGAGCCTTAAAGAATGTTTGGAAGTCGAGAACATTATCTCCGAAAGCAAAAACGGGTATGTTTGAAGGATTAGTGGTTCCAACAATGTTGTATGGTTGCGAGGTATGGGCTCTGGATAGAGTTGTGCGCAGGAGGGTGGATGTGCTGGAAATAAGATGTTTGAGGAGAATATGTGGTGTGAGATGGTTTGATCTAGTAAGTAATGTAAGGGTAAGAGAGATGTGTGAAATAAAAAGAGTATGGTTGAGATCGCAAAAGAGGGTGTTTTGAAATGGTTTGGTCACATGGAGAGATTGAGTGAGGAAAGATTGACCTAGAGGATATATGTGTCCGAGGTGGAGGGAACGAGAAGTGGGAGACCAAATTGGAAGTGGAAAGATGGAGTGAAAAAGATTTTGAGTGATCTGGTCCTGAACATGCAGGAGGGTGAAAGGTGTGCAAGGAATAGAGTGAATTGGAACGATGTGGTATATCGGGGTCGACCTGCTGTCAATGGATTGAACCAGGGCATGTGAAGCGTCTGGGGTAAACCATGGAAAGTTTTGTGGGGCCTGAATGTGGAAAGGGAGCTGTGGTTTCGGTGCATTATTCCATGACAGCTAGAGACTGAGTGTGAACGAATGGGGCCTTTGTTGTCTTTTCCTAGCGCTACTTCGCACACATGAGGGGGGAGGGGGTTGTTATTCCATGTGTGGCGAGGTAGCGATGGGAATAAATAAAGGCAGACAATATGAATTATGTACATGTGTATACATGTATATGTCTCTCTGCGAATATATATGTATACATTGAGATGTATAGGTATGTATATTTCCGTGTGTGGACGTGTATGCATATACATGTGTATGTGGGTGGGTTGGGCCATTCTTTCGTCTGTTTCCTTGCGCTACCTCGCTATTGCGGTAGACAGCGACAAAGAAAAAATAAAATATAAATAGATATGCTATTGACGTTTGTGTGAATAAATTGTACATTTCCTTTTCCATAGCCAGAGGTTGAACCATTGTGTGACATTCATTTTTTTCATTCATTTCAAGCTAAAAGTTTGTTTTCTAAATTGTTTCTTACATTTTTCATATGTATATATATGTATGTGTGTGTGTGTGTGTGTGTATGTGCGTATGTGTGTGTATGTGTGTGTGTGTGTATATGTATATATATATGTATATTATCCCTGGGGATAGGGGTGAAAGAATACTTCCCACGTATTCCTCGCGTGTCGTAGAAAGCGACTAGAGGGGACGGGAGCGGGGGGCCGGAAATCCTCCCCTCCTTGTATTAACTTTCTAAAATGGGAAACAGAAGAAGGAGTCACGCGGGGAGTGATCATCCTCCTCGAAGGCTCAGAGTGGGGTGCCTAAATGTGTGTGGATGTAACCAAGATGTGAAAAAAGGAGAGATAGGTAGTATGTTTGAGGAAAGGAACCTGGATGTTTTGGCTCTGAGTGAAACGAAGCTCAAGGGTAAAGGGGAAGAGTGGTTTGGAAATGTCTGGGGAGTGAAGTCAGGGGTTAGTGAGAGGACAAGAGCAAGGGAAGGAGTAGCAATACTCCTGAAACAGGAGTTGTGGGAGTATGTGATAGAATGTAAGAAAGTAAATTCTCGATTAATATGGGTAAAATTGAAAGTTGATGGAGAGAGGTGGGTGATTATTGGTGCATATGCACCTGGGCATGAGAAGAAAGATCATGAGAGGCAAGTGTTTTGGGAGCAGCTAAATGAGTGTGTTAGCGGTTTTGATGCACGAGACCGGGTTATAGTGATGGGTGATTTGAATGCAAAGGTGAGTAATGTGGCAGTTGAGGGAATAATTGGTATGCATGGGGTGTTCAGTGTTGTAAATGGAAATGGTGAAGAGCTTGTAGATTTATGTGCTGAAAAAGGACTGATGATTGGGAATACCTGGTTTAAAAAGCGAGATATACATAAGTATACTTATGTAAGTAGGAGAGATGGCCAGAGAGCGTTATTGGATTACGTGTTAATTGACAGGCGTGCGAAAGAGAGACTTTTGGATGTTAATGTGCTGAGAGGTGCAACTGGAGGGATGTCTGATCATTATCTTGTGGAGGCTAAGGTGAAGATTAGTATGGGTTTTCAGAAAAGAGGAGTGAATGTTGGGGTGAAGAAGGTGGTGAGAGTAAGTGAGCTTGGGAAGGAGACCTGTGTGGGGAAGTACCAGGAGAGACTGTGTACAGAATGGAAAAAGGTGAGAACAATGGAAGTAAGGGGAGTGGGGGAGGAATGGGATGTATTTAGGGAATCAGTGATGGATTGCGCAAAAGATGCTTGTGGCATGAGAAGAGTGGGAGGTGGGCTGTTTAGAAAGGGTAGTGAGTGGTGGGATGAAGAAGTAAGAGTATTAGTGAAAGAGAAGAGAGAGGCATTTGGACGATTTTTGCAGGGAAAAAATGCAATTGAGTGGGAGAAGTATAAAAGAAAGAGACAGGAGGTCAAGAGAAAGGTGCAAGAGGTGAAAAAAAGGGCAAATGAGAGTTGGGGTGAGAGACTATCAGTAAATTTTAGGGAGAATAAAAAGATGTTCTGGAAGGAGGTAAATAGGGTGCGTAAGACAAGGGAGCAAATGGGAACTTCAGTGAAGGGCGTAAATGGGGAGGTGGTAACAAGTAGTGGTGATGTGAGAAGGAGATGGAATGAGTATTTTGAAGGTTTGTTGAATGTGTCTGATGACAGAGTGGCAGATATAGGGTGTTTTGGTCGAGGTGGTGTGCAAAGTGAGAGGGTTAGGGAAAATGATTTGGTAAACAGAGAAGAGGTAGTAAAAGCTTTGCGGAAGATGAAAGCCGGCAAGGCAGCAGGTTTGGATGGTATTGCAGTGGAATTTATTAAAAAAGGGGGTGACTGTATTGTTGACTGGTTGGTAAGGTTATTTAATGTATGTATGACTCATGGTGAGGTGCCTGAGGATTGGCGGAATGCGTGCATAGTGCCATTGTACAAAGGCAAAGGGGATAAGAGTGAGTGCTCAAATTACAGAGGTATAAGTTTGTTGAGTATTCCTGGTAAATTATATGGGAGGGTATTGATTGAGTGGGTGAAGGCATGTACAGAGCATCAGATTGGGGAAGAGCAGTGCGGTTTCAGAAGTGGTAGAGGATGTGTGGATCAGGTGTTTGGTTTGAAGAATGTATGTGAGAAATACTTAGAAAAGCAAATGGATTTGTATGTAGCATTTATGGATCTGGAGAAGGCATATGATAGAGTTGATAGAGATGCTCTGTGGAAGGTATTAAGAATATATGGTGTGGGAGGCAAGTTGTTAGAAGGAGTGAAAAGTTTTTATCGAGGATGTAAGGCATGTGTACGTGTAGGAAGAGAGGAAAGTGATTGGTTCTCAGTGAATGTAGGTTTGCGGCAGGGGTGTGTGATGTCTCCATGGTTGTTTAATTTGTTTATGGATGGGGTTGTTAGGGAGGTAAATGCAAGAGTCCTGGAAAGAGGGGCAAGTATGAAGTCTGTTGGGGATGAGAGAGCTTGGGAAGTGAGTCAGTTGTTGTTCGCTGATGATACAGCGCTGGTGGCTGATTCATGTGAGAAACTGCAGAAGCTGGTGACTGAGTTTGGTAAAGTGTGTGAAAGAAGAAAGTTAAGAGTAAATGTGAATAAGAGCAAGGTTATTAGGTACAGTAGGGTTGAGGGTCAAGTCAATTGGGAGGTGAGTTTGAATGGAGAAAAACTGAAGGAAGTGAAGTGTTTTAGATATCTGGGAGTGGATCTGTCAGCGGATGGAACCATGGAAGCGGAAGTGGATCATAGGGTGGGGGAGGGGGCGAAAATTTTGGGAGCCTTGAAAAATGTGTGAAAGTCGAGAACATTATCTCGGAAAGCAAAAATGGGTATGTTTGAAGGAATAGTGGTTCCAACAATGTTGTATGGTTGCGAGGCGTGGGCTATGGATAGAGTTGTGCGCAGGAGGATGGATGTGCTGGAAATGAGATGTTTGAGGACAATGTGTGGTGTGAGGTGGTTTGATCGAGTAAGTAACGTAAGGGTAAGAGAGATGTGTGGAAATAAAAAGAGCGTGGTTGAGAGAGCAGAAGAGGGTGTTTTGAAATGGTTTGGGCACATGGAGAGAATGAGTGAGGAAAGATTGACCAAGAGGATATATGTGTCGGAGGTGGAGGGAACGAGGAGAAGAGGGAGACCAAATTGGAGGTGGAAAGATGGAGTGAAAAAGATTTTGTGTGATCGGGGCCTGAACATGCAGGAGGGTGAAATGAGGGCAAGGAATAGAGTGAATTGGAGCGATGTGGTATACAGGGGTTGACGTGCTGTCAGTGGATTGAATCAAGGCATGTGAAGCGTCTGGGGTAAACCATGGAAAGCTGTGTAGGTATGTATATATGCGTGTGTGGACGTGTGTATGTACATGTGTATGGGGGGGGGTTGGGCCATTTCTTTCGTCTGTTTCCTTGCGCTACCTCGCAAACGCGGGAGACAGCGACAAAGTATGAAAAAAAAAAAAAAGATATATATATATATATATATATATATATATATATATATATATATGTTAGTGAATGGGTCTAATGGGGAGGTGCTAACAAGTAGTGGTGATGTGAGAAGATGCAGTGAGTATTTTGAAGGTTTGCTGAATGTGTTTCATGACAGAATGGCAGATGCAGTGTGTTTTGGTCGGGGTTGTGTGCAAAGTGAGAGGGTTAGGGAGAATGATTTGGTAAACAGAGACGAGGTAGTAAAAACTTTGCGGACGCTGAAAGCCGGGAAGACAGCGGGTTTGGATGGTATTGCAGTTTAATTTATAAATACAGGGGTGATTATGTTGTTGACTGGTTGGTGGGACTATTTAATGTATGAATGACTCATGGTGAGGTGCCTGAGGACTGGCGGAATGCTTGCATAGCGCCATTGTACAAAGGCAAAGGGGATAATATTGTGTTTTCAAATTACAGAGGTATAAGTTTGTTGAGTATTCCTGGGAAATTATATGGAAGGGTATTGACTGAGAGGGTCAAGGCATTTACAGAGCATCAGACTGGGGAAGAGCAGTGTGATTTCAGAAGTGGTAGAGGATGTGTGGATTAGGTGTTTGCTTTAAAGAATATATGTGAGAAATACTTAGAAAAACAGATGGATTTATATGTAACATTTATGGATCTGGAGAAAGCATACGATAGAGTTGATAGGGATGCTCTGTGGAAGGTATTAAGAGTATTGGTGTGGGAGGTAAGTTGCTAGAAGCAGTGAAAAGTTTCTATCGAGGGTGTCAGGCATGTGTACGAGTAGGAAGAGAGGAAAGTGATTGGTTCCCAGTAAATGTCGGTTTGCGGCAGGGGTGCTTGATGGTTGTTAATTTGTTTTTGGATAGGGTTTTTAGGAAGGAGAATGCAAGAGTTTTGTAGAGAGGCGAAAGTATGTAGTCGGTTGTCGATGAGAGGGCTTGGGAAGTGTCAGTATTTATTTGCTGATGATACAGTGCTGTTGGCTGATTCGGGTGAGAAACTGCGGAACTGATGATTGAGTCTGGTAAAGTGTAAGAAAGAAGAAAGCTGTGAGTTAATTTGAATAAGAGCAAGGTTATTAGGTTCAGTAAGATTGAGGGACAAGTCAACTGGGAGGTAAGTTTTGATTGAGAAAAACTGGAGGAAGTGAATTGTTTTAGATGTCTGGGAGTGGATTTGGCAGCGGATTTATCCATGGAAGCGGAAGTGAGTCACAAGGTGAGTGAGGGGGTGAAGTTTTTGGGAGCGTTGAAGAATGTGTGGAAGGCGAGAACTGTATCTCGGAGAGCAAAAATGGGTATGTTTGAGGAAATAGTGGTTCCAACAATGTTATATGGTTGCGAAGCATGGGCTATAGATAAGGTTGTGCGTAGAAGGGAGTATGTGTTGTTAATGAAATGTTTGAGGACAATGTATGGTATGAGGTGGTTTGATCGAGTAAGTAATGATTGCGTAAGAGAGATGTTAGGTAATAAAAAGAGTATGGCTGAGAGAGCAGAGGAGTGTGTATTTAAATGGTTTGGTCACATGGAGAGAATGAGTGAGAAAAGATTGACAAAGAGGATATATGTGTCGGAGGTGGAGGGAACGAAAAGAAGTGGGAAACCAAATTGGAGGTGGAAGGATGGAGTGAAAAAGATTTTGAGCGATCGGGGTGTGAGCATACAGGAGGGTGAAAGGCATGCAAGGAATTGAGTGAATTGGAACGATATGGTATACCGGGGTCAACGTGCTTTCAATGGATTGAGCCACGACATATGAAGCGTCTGGTGTAACCATAGAAAGTTTTGTGGGCCTTGGATGTGGAAATGGAGGTCTGGTTTCGGTGCATTACACTTGGCAGCTAGAGGCTGAGTGTGAACGAATGCGGCCTTTGTTGTCTTTTCCTAGGGCTTCCACGCACGCGCCCGGGGGAAGGGAGGTGCCGTTTCGTACGTGGCGGGTCGGCGACGAGAATGTATGAAAGCACCAAGTATGAATATGTACATGTACATGTATGTATATATCTGTCTATGTATATGTATGTATTCGTTGAAATGTATAGGTATGTATTATGTGCGTGTGTGGGGTTTTGTGTATATGCATGTGTGTGTGGGTTGGTTGGGCCATTCTTTCGTCTGTTTCCTTGCGCTACCTCGTCAATGCGGGAGACAGCGACTAATTGTAATAAAAGAATATAATGAAAACATACATACATACATACATAAATGGTATTCTTGTTTTCATACTGATCAACAGCAAAAAATGTTTCGAAAATGAAAGTAGGAAAGCTTTGTTAATTTTCGAGCAGTGAGCACAAACATGACGCTCAGGACTGTTGATTGGCTCTATCGTTGAAGACACGGTGTGTCGTGATACATGCGATGTGCACTGGCTTTGGCGTTGTGCGGCTTACAGGGAAGATCTGGTAACCGTGAGCGCGGGAAAAGAATGGAGTAATCAACATCCTGGTATTGCATCTTCTTACTGGCTGGTAATCAGTTCTTTCTAGGGAGTCGTCAAGTGCACACGAGTCGTACTTGTTTCCTAAAGGCTTTATCGTACCCCGAGTTTCTAGTTGTGTCCTGCTCATGTTATGCAGTTATTGTTTCGTATCCCTACGTCTGTACTCGAGTTGGAGCTGGTTTACATATTGTATACAAAGCGGAAGCCAATTTCGTGTTACAGATGAAATGTAGCACAATACAATTCAATACTTGCTTCTTGCTGCCAAGTTTTTGTCTCAAGTCAGTCTTCTGAAATGCACTGCTCCGGTGACTGACTGACTGTTGAGTGATTTCCTTGGCGAATGTCAACTAGGATGCCTCACAAGTACGTGACAGTGCAGATACCTTTTGTTATGTTTATGGGAAGGTGACTTTTGGAACACAGAACTGTGCCATAACCCTGATGATCAGGAAAGCCTACAGTCTTTATTTTGGATGTAAGGTTGCGAGCCTTGACAAGAGCTGGGCCCACACACATATACTGTCATACTTGTGCAACGAATCGTCGCTGTTGGTTGGCTCACATAAGGCGATCGATACCATTAGCCGTGCAACCATTTGCCGTGCAACCATTTGTCGTGCAACCATTAGCCGTGCAATCATTTGCCGTGCAACCATTTGCCGTGCAACCATTAGCCGTGCAACCATTAGCCGTGCCTTGGTGTAGAGGAAGCTGACAAATCATGTCACTGACTGTTACTTCTGCATGGAGCGTCCAGTCCAGCAAGGTATTTTCAAAAAGAAAAAGTGTACATTAGGCCACCTAACTATACAATCTGCTATACGCCCGGGTATCCCCGGCGAAGAACTTCCTGTTCTGAAACCCCTTGACCCATTTTCCTTGGAGTCGGAGGACGGACAGGATAATGAAATTAGTGAAACATGTGAGCCATCAAGAGATTCTGATTTCGCACTGAATGTGACGTCTCCTGAACCACACAGGATCACGAAGGATGAATCAAGCGACCTCGCCAGAGATCTGGAATTGTTGGGATCGAGACTACAATTGTGGAATCTACTTGACGAATATGTGTTATTATCTGTTTCTTGATCTCTAGATAGATTTTGTTCCATTCTTTGCGACAGAAGGTAACCTCATCGCCTGCAACCATGTAGATCATTTAATGGCAGCTCTTAGTACTGAACAGAAAACTTTTAGGAATGTAAACTGTTCATAGACATGTTCAAGGCAAGTCTAAAAGTAGTTTACTACATGATGGCAACGTGTTGCCGTCGATTACAGCTGTCATGTACTCATATGAAGAAGTCATATGACAGCAAGAAGCATGTTTTGAACTGTATAAATCGGAAGAAACACCAGTGGCAGCTTTGTTGCGACTTGAAGGCTCTTCCTACCTCACTTTGAGTGCAGCAGGCCTACATGAAGTTATGTTGTTCCCAGAGTGAATGGGACAGTTAAGCAAGGACTTCCCATTACAACAAGTGGGACTCGGCTTCCCAATGTATATATATATATATATATATATATATATATATATATATATATATATATAGATATAGATATATATATATATATATATATCATAGAACGTACAAACCCCCAACAGCCAGGATCGAACCCGGGACCCCTTGTGAAAGAGGCAGGCATGCTAACCGCTAGGCTATGGGACTGTATAATAGGAAACAACTATTCGAAATACTAAGTACTCCAATACCCTTCGTCTCACAATGGGGAGCAACGGGGTCTATACCGGTTGTTTCCGAACAGACGCACATAGCCACCTGATAGCGTTTTACCGAACCTAACTGCACAACGCGGAGGTATATGAATACGAACAAAGTGCATATGAACGCGCACCTTCATAGAACATACAAACCTCCAACAGCCAGGATCGAACCCGGGACCCCTTGTGCAAGAGGCAGGCATGCTAACCGCTAGGCTATGGGACTGTATAATAGGAAACAACTATTCGAAATAATAAGTACTCGAATACCCTTCGTCTCACAATGGTGAGCAACGGGGTCTATACCGGTTGTTTCCGAACAGACGCATATAGCCAGCTGATAGCGTTATTAGCGTATTCATATACCTCCGAGGTAAGGGGAGTGGGGAGGGATGGGATGTATTTACGGAAGCAGTGATGGCTTGCTCAAAAGATGCTTGTGGCATGAAAAGTGTGGGAAGTGGGTTGATTACAAAGGGTACTGAGTGGTGGGATGAAGAAGTAAGATTATTAGTGAAAGAGAAGAGAGAGGCATTTGGACGATTTTTGCAGGGAAAAAATGCAAATGAGTGGGAGATGTATAAAAGAAAGAGGCAAGAGGCCAAGAGAAAGGTGCAAGAGGTGAAAAAGAGGTTAAATGAGAGTTGGGGTGAGAGAGTATCATTAAATTTTAGGGAGAATAAAAGGATGTTTTGGGAGGAGGTAAATAAAGTGCGTAAGACAAGGGAGCAAATGGGAACTTCAGTGAAGGGGGGAGGTGATAACAAGAAGTGGTGACGTGAGAGGGAGATGGAGTGAGTATTTTGAAGGTTTGTCGAATGTGTATGATGATAAAGTAGCAGATATACGGTGTTTTGGTCGAGGTGGTGTGCAAAGTGAGAGGGTTAGGGAAAATGATTTCGTAAGCAGAGAACAGGTAGTTAAAGCTTTGGGGAAGATGAAAGCCGGCAAGGCAGCCGGTTTGGATGGCATTGCAGTGGAATTTATTAAAAAAAGGGGGTGACTGTATTGTTGACTGGTTGGTAAGGTTATTTAATGTGTGTATGATTCATGGTGAGGTGCCTGAGGATTGGCGGAATGCTTGCTTAGTGCCATTGTACAAAGGCAAAGGGGATAAGAGTGAGTGCTCAAATTACAGAGGTATAAGTTTGTTGAATATTCCTGGGAAATTATATGGAAGGGTATTGATTGAGAGGGTGAAGGCATGTACAGACCATCAGAATGGGGAAGAGCAGTGTGGTTTGAGAAGTGGTAGAGGATATGTGGATCAGGTGTTTGCTTTGAAGAATGTATGTGAGAAATACTTAGAAAAGCAAATGGATTTGTATGTAGCATTTATGGATCTGGAGAAGGCATATGATAGAGAGTTGATAGAGATGCTCTGTGGAAGGTATTAAGAATATATGGTGTGCGAGGCAAGTTGTTAGAAACAGTGAAAGGATTTTAACGAGGATGTAAGGCATGTGTACGTGTAGGAAGAGAGGAAAGTGATTGGTTCTCAGTGAATGTAGGTTTGCGGCAGGGGAGTGTGATGTCTCCATGGTTGTTTACTTTGTTTATGGATGGGGTTGTTAGGGAGGTGAATGCAAGAGTTTTGGAAAGAGGGGCAAGTATGCAGTCTGTTGTGGATGAGAGAGCTTGGGAAGTGAGTCAGTTGTTGTTCGATGACGATACAGTGCTGGTGGTTGATTCACGTGAGAAACTGCAGAAGCTGGTGACTGAGTTTGATAAAGTGTGTGAAAGAAGAAAGTTAAGAGTACATGTGAATAAGACCAAGGTTATTTGGTACAGTAGGGTGGGGGGTCAAGTCATTTGGGAGGTAAGTTTGAATGTAGAAAAACCGGAGGAAGTAAAGTGTTTTAGATATCTGGGAGTGGATCTGGAAGCGGATGGATCCATGGAAGCGGAAGTGAATCATAGGGTGGGGGAGGGGGCGAAAATTCTGGGAGCCTTGAAGAATGTTTGGAAGTCGAGAAAATTATCTTGGAAAGCAAAAATGGGTATGTTTGAAGGAATAGTGGTTCCAACAATGTTGTATGGTTGCGAAGCGTGGGCTATGGATAGAGTTGTGCGCAGGAGGGTGGATGTGCTGGAAATGAGATGTTTGAGGACAATATGTGGTGTGAGGTGGTTTGATTGAGTAAGAAATGTAAGGGTAAGAGAGATGTGTGGAAGTAAAAAGAGTGTGGTTGAGAGAGCAGAATAGGTTGTTTTGAGATGGTTTGGTCACAAGGAGAAAATGAGTGAGGAAAGATTGACCAAGAGGATATATCTTTCAGATGTGGAGGGAACGAGGAGAAGTGGGAGACCAAATTGGAGGTGGAAAGATGGAGTGAAAAAGATTTTGAGTGATCGGGGCCTGAACATGCAGGAGGGTGAAAGGCGTGCAAGGAATGGAGTGAATAGGAACGATGTGGTATACCGGGGTCGACGTGCTGTCAATGGATTGAACCAGGCCATGTGAAGCGTCTGCGGTAAACCATGGAAAGTTGTGTGTGGCCTGGATGTGGAAAGGGAGCTGTGGTTTCGGTGCATTATTACATGACAGCTAGAGACTGAGTGTGAACGAATGGGGCCTTTGTTGTCTTTTCCTAGCGCTACCTCGCACACATAAGGGGGGAGGGGGTTGTTATTCCATGTGTGGCGAGGTGGCGAGGGGAATAAATAAAGGCAGACAGTATGAATTTTGTACATGTGTATATATGTATATGTCTCTGTCTGTATATATACGTGTACATTGAGATGTATTGGTATGTCTATTTGCGTGTGTGGAGGTGTATGTATATACATGTGTATGTGGGTGGGTTAGGCCATTCTTTCGTCTGTTTCCTTGCGCTACCTCGCTAATGCGGGAGACATCGACAAAGCAAAATAGATAAAATAAGATATATAGTCGTACAAGGCGAGCAAAGGGGACGGGGGCGGGGGGTTAGAAACTCTCCCCTCCTTGTATGTAACTTTCTAAACGGGGAAACAAAAGAAGGAGTCACTCGCGGAGTGCTCATCCTCCTCGAAGGCTCAGATTGGGGTGTCTAAATGTATGTGGATGTAACCAAGATGAGAAAAAAGGAGAGATAGGTAGTATGTGTGAGGAAAGGAACCTGTATGTTTTGGCTCTAAGTGAAACGAAGCTCAAGGGTAAAGGGGAAGAGTGGTTTGAGAATGTTTTGGGAGTAAAGTCAGGGGTTAGTGGGAGGACGAGAGCAAGGGCAGTAGTAGCACTACTCCTGAAACAGGAGTGGTAGGAGTATGTGATAGAGTGTAAGAAAGTAGACTCTACATTGATTAGAGTAAAATTAAAAGTGGATGGAGAGAGATGGGTGATTATTGGTGCCTATGCACCTGGGCATGAGAAGAAAGATCATGAGAGGCAAGTGTTTTGGGAGCAGCTGAGTGAGTGTGTTAGTTGCTTTGATGCACGAGACCGGGTTATACTCACGTGTGATTTGAATGCAAAGGTGAATGATGTAGCAGTTGAGGGAATAACTGGTGTACGTGGGGTGTTCAGTGTTGTAAATGGAAATGGTGAAGAGCTTGTAGATTTATATGCTGAAAAAGGACTGGTGATTGGGAATACCTGTTTTAAAAAGAGAGATATACATAAGTATATGCATGTAAGTAGGAGAGATGGGCAGAGAACGTTATTGGATTAAGTGTTAATTGATATGTGCGCGAAAGAGAGACTTTTGGATGTTAATGTGCTGAGAGGTGCAACTGGAGAGATGTCTGATCATTATCTTGTGGAGGCAAAGGTGAAGATTTGTAGAGGTTTTCAGAAAAGAAGAGAGAATGTTGGGGTGAAGACAGTGGTGAGAGTAAGTGAATTTGGGAAGGATATATATATATATATATACATATACATATATATATATATATATATATATATATATATATATATATATATATATATATATATATATATATATATATATATATTTTTTTTTATTTTTGCTTTCTCGCTGTCTCCCGCGTTTGCGAGTTAGCGCAAGGAAACAGACGAAAGAAATGGCCCAACCCAACCCCATACACATGTATATACATACGTCCACACACGCAAATATACATACCTACACAGCTTTCCATGGTTTACCCCAGAGCTTCACATGCCCTGATTCAATCCACTGACAGCACGTCAACCCCGGTATACCACATCGATCCAATTCACTCTATTCCTTGCCCTCCTTTCACCCTCCTGCATGTTCAGGCCCCGATCACACAAAATCTTTTTCACTCCATCTTTCCACCTCCAATTTGGTCTCCCACTTCTCCTCGTTCCCTCCACCTGCGACACATATATCCTCTTGGTCAATCTTTCCTCACTCATTCTCTCCATGTGACCAAACCATTTCAAAACACCCTTTTCTGCTCTCTCAACCACGCTCTTTTTATTTCCACACATCTCTCTTACCCTTACGTTACTTACTCGATCAAACCACCTCACACCACACATTGTCCTCGAACATCTCATTTCCAGCACATCCATCCTCCTGCGCAAAACTCTATCCATAGCCCACGCCTCGCAACCATACAACATTGTTGGAACCACTATTCCTTCAAACATACCCATTTTTGCTTTCCGAGATAATGTTCTCGACTTCCACACATTCTTCAAGGCTCCCAGGATTTTCGCCCCCTCCCCCACCCTATGATCCACTTCCGCTTCCATGGTTCCATCCGCTGCCAGATCCACTCCCAGATATCTAAAACACTTTACTTCCTCCAGTTTTTCTCCATTCAAACTTACCTCACAATTGACTTGACCCTCAACCCTACTGTACCTAATAAACTTGCTCTTATTCACAATTACTCTTAACTTTCTTCTTTCACACACTTTACCAAGCTCAGTCACCAGCTTCTGCAGTTTCTCATATGAATCAGCCACCAGCGCTGTATCATCAGCGAACAACAACTGACTCACTTCCCAAGCTCTCTCATCCACAACAGACTTCATACCTGCCCCTCTTTCCAAAACTCTTGCATTCATCTCCCTAACAACCCCATCCATAAACAAATTAAACAACCATGGAGACATCACATATATATATATATATTTTTTTTTTTTTTTTTTGCTTTGTCGCTGTCTTTCGCGTTTGCGAGGTAGGGCAAGGAAACAGACGAACGAAATGGCCCAACCCACCCCCATACACATGTATATACATACGTCCACACACGCAAATATACATACCTACACAGCTTTCCATGGTTTACCCCAGACGCTTCACATGCCTTGATTCAATCCACTGACACCACGTCAACCCCGGTATACAACATCGATCCAATTCACTCTATTCCTTGCCCTCCTTTCACCCTCCTTCATGTTCAGGCCCCGATCACACAAAATCTTTTTCACTCCATCTTTCCACCTCCAATTTGGTCTCCCTCTTCTCCTCGTTCCCTCCACCTCCGACACATATATCCTCTTGGTCAATCTTTCCTCACTCATTCTCTCCATGTGCCCAAACCATTTCAAAACACCCTCTTCTGCTCTCTCAACCACGCTCTTTTTATTTCCACACATCTCTCTTACCCTTACGTTACTTACTCGACCAAACCACCTCACACCACACATTGTCCTCAAACATCTCATTTCCAGCACATCCATCCTCCTGCGCACAACTCTATCCATAGCCCACGCCTCGCAACCATACAACATTGTTGGAACAACTATTCCTTCAAACATACCCATTTTTGCTTTCCGAGATAATGTTCTCGACTTCCACACATTTTTCAAGGCTCCCAGAATTTTCGCCCCCTCCTCCACCCTATGATCCACTTCCGCTTCCATGGTTCCATCCGCTGCCAGATCCACTCCCAGATATCTAAAACACTTCACTTCCTCCAGTTTTTCTCCATTCAAACTCACCTCCCAATTGACTTGACCCTCAACCCTACTGTACCTAATAACCTTGCTCTTATTCACATTTACTCTTAACTTTCTTCTTTCACAAACTTTACCAAACTCAGTCACCAGCTTCTGCAGTTTCTCACATGAATCAGTCACCAGCGCTGTATCATCAGCGAACAACAACTGACTCACTTCCCAAGCTCTCTTATCCCCAACAGACTTCATACTTGCCCCTCTTTCCAAAACTCTTGCATTCAACTCCCTAACAAACCCATCCATAAACAAATTAAACAACCAATCATTTTCCTCTCTTCCTACACGTACACATGCCTTACATCCTCGATAAAAACTTTTCACTGCTTCTAACAACTTTCCTCCCACACCATATATTCTTAATACCTTCCACAGAGCATCTCTATCAACTCTATCATATGCCTTCTCCAGATCCATAAATGCTACATACAAATCCATTTGCTTTTCGAAGTATTTCTCACATACATTCTTCAAAGCAAACACCTGATCCACACATCCTCTACCACTTCTGAAACCACACTGTTCTTCCCCAATCTGATGCTCTGTACATGCCTTCACCCTCTCAATCAATACCCTCCCATATGATTTACCAGGAATACTCAACAAACTTATACCTCTGTAATTTGAGCACTCACTCTTATCCCCTTTTTCTTTGTACAATGGCACTATGCACGCATTCCGCCAATCCTCAGGCACCTCACCATGAGTCATACATACATTAAATAACCTTACCAACCAGTCAACAATACAGTCACCCCCTTTTCTAATAAATTCCACTGCAATACCATCCAAACCTGCTGCCTTGTCGGCTTTCATCTTCCGCAAAGCTTTTACTACCTCTTCTCTGTTTACCAAATCATTTTCCCTAACCCTCTCACTTTGCACACCACCTCGACCAAAACACTATATCTGCAATTGTATCATCAAACACATTCAACAAACCTTCAAAATACTCACTCCATCTCCTTCTCACATCACCACTACTTGTTATCACCTCCCCATTTGCACCCTTCACTGAAGTTCCCATTTGCTCCCTTGTCTTACGCACTTTATTTACCTCCTTCCAGAACATCTTTTTATTCTCCCTAAAATTTAATGATACTCTCTCACCCCAACTCTCATTTGCCCTTTTTTTCACCTCTTGCACCTTTCTCTTGACCTCCTGTCTCTTTCTTTTATACATCTCCCACTCAATTGCATTTTTTCCCTGCAAAAATCGTCTAGATGCCTCTCTCTTCTCTTTCACTAATACTCTTACTTCTTCATCCCACCACTCACTACCCTTTCTAATCAACCCACCTCCCACTCTTCTCATGCCACAATCATCTTTTGCGCAATCCATCACTGATTCCCTAAATACATCCCATTCCTCCCCCACTCCCCTTACCTCCATTTTTCTCACCTCTTTCCATTCTGTACTCAGTCTCTCCTGGTACTTCCTCACACAGGTCTCCTTCCCAAGCTCACTTACTCTCACCACCCTCTTCACCCCAACATTCACTCTTCTTTTCTGAAAACCCATACAAATCTTCACCTTAGCCTCCACAAGATAATGATCAGACATCCCTCCAGTTGCACCTCTCAGCACATTAACATCCAAAAGTCTGTCTTTCGCACGCCTGTCAATTAACACGTAATCCAATAACGCTCTCTGGCCATCTCTCCTTCTTACATAAGTATACTTATGTATATCTCGCTTTTTAAACCAGGTATTCCCAACCATCAGTCCTTTTTCAGCACATAAATCTACAAGCTCTTCACCATTTCCATTTACAACACTGAACACCCCATGTATACCAATTATTCCCTCAACTGCCACATTACTCACCTTTGCATTCAAATCACCCATCAGTATAACCCGGTCTCGTGCATCAAAACCACTAACACACTCATTCAGCTGCTCCCAAAACACTTGCCTATATATATATATATATATATATATATATATATATATATATATATATATATATATATATATATATATATATATATATATATATATATATATATATATATATATATATATATATATATATATATATATATACCCTAGCCTGAGCCAGGTACCCGTTTTATCGACCAGCCCTTCGGAATGGATGAACAGCTCAGTTTACTGTGGATTGATTGCCGCAACGAGGAATGGAATCTATGAACTTGACCCTGGGCAGCCCATGAATGCGTCATGGTCAGGAACGCTAACCGCTACACCACGGAGGTCCATAAGTCAAAATGTGTCCATCAGTATTTTTCACACCATTGTATCTAGTAACTGAGTCTATGCCTTAGATGAAAAAAATGTCGTGTGATGAGTTATCGAAATGAATTTGATATTCTTAACACTTTCATCATAATTCCTGCAAGTCTGCACTTTATAAGAGAATATAATCGTGAATCTTGAGTTTCTCCCCATAATGCGTATTTGTGAATGACAGGATATATCGTATCGTTTGTTTTTGTAGTTTATATTTCTAGTTATGACACTTAACATCCTGCTGGCATTATTGTATGCAGCGAGGCATTGCTTGTCTTGTGAGTCAAATGTGTGTGGGAGTGTAGGAGAGTGGCGAGGTAAGATGATGATGGTTGTTAGCGAGTGTGCTGGTAGTGGGCGGCCCAGCCAAGGACTGGCCTGGGTGGGCGGGAGGTAGGTAAGTTGGCCTGGGTGGGCGGGAGACAGGTAGGCTGGCCTGGGTGGGCGGGAGGCAGGTAAGCTGTCCTTAGGTGGGTGGGTGACATGTAGGCTGGCCTGGGTGCCCGGGAGGCAGGTAGGCTGGCCTGGGTGCCCGGGAGGCAGGTAGGCTGGCCTGGGTGGGAGGCAAATAGGCTAGACTAGGCAGGCGGAAGGTAGCCTGCCTTGGGCGGGGGGAAGGTAGGCTAACAGGAATGCTAATAGGCCGGCCTGGGTGGGTGACAGGCAGGATAGCCCAGGTGGGCGGCAGGTAGGCGATCGGGGGATAGGCTGCCTTGGATAGGCGGCAGATATACTGGCCTGGGTATGCGGAAGGTATGCTGGCCCGGATAGGCGGGAGGCGGGTTGGCCCAGGTGAGCGGCAGATAGACTGAGACGGGTGTGCGATAGGCAGGTTGGCCCAGGTGGGCGGCAGGTAGGCTGGGCCGGGTGGGAGGGAGATAGAGTGGCCCAGGTGGGCAGTAAGATGACGTCGTGGGCGCACCTTGTCTGGCTGGCCATATATAGCAGCGACGACGTCTTGAGCCTCACCACACACTTAATGACTCATTAACTGTGATATCTTCTGCTGACCACCCTGCCCCTGGTCTGCTGGGCTGGCATTGTACCGATCACAATATATGGACCTAACGGAAAGCCTTCTGCTGCGTTCTCTCTCTCTCTCTCTCTCTCTCTCTCTCTCTCTCTCTCTCTCTCTCTCTCTCTCTCTCTCTCTCTCTCTCTCTCTCTCTCTCTCTCTCTCTCTCTCTCTCTCTCTCTCTCCATCTATCTATCTATCTATCTATCTATCTCTCATGAAGGTTTAATCTCAATTCAGTAGGAGTTGTGATTTTTTTTTGAAATTTTACAATACACAACATGTTTCACGGAGACAATTCACCTAATCATTTGTACACAATTCACAAAGTTTCGAATTCCAACACAACCACAAAGGTTTGTATGAACATCCTGTTACCACCATGCCAGAGTACAAGCCTGTCTGCTGCTGTTGGGATTTGAGACTTTGTGAATTATGTACACGTGATGAGGCGGGTTGTCTCCGTGAGTCATTTTGTGCAGTGTAGAGTTTCAGTAAACAATCAGAACTCCCACTGAAATGCGATTAACCCTTCATATATACATATATACATATGCATATATGGTCGAGCGCATAGGTTCGAATTCTGGTTACGGCAGTCGGTCCACAGGCAATTGAGCTGTTCATCCACCCCATGGGGTTGGTCGATGAATTGGGTACCTAGCTCAGGCTATGATATCTATCGATATATCGATATATATATATATATATATATATATATATATATATATATATATATATATATATATATATATATATATATATACAGAGAGAGAGAGAGAGAGAGAGAGAGAGAGAGAGAGAGAGAGAGAGAGAGAGAGAGAGAGAGAGAGAGAGAGAGAGAGAGAGAGAGAGAGAGAGAAATCGTTAATGTGATGGCCTTCATTAGGGCGTCAGGTGTCCGTGTCGTCTCAGCTAACAGCTAACATATATATATATATATATATATATATATATATATATATATATATATATATATATATATATATATATATATATATATATATATATATATATATATTTCTTTTTTTTATTTTTATTTTGCTTTGTCGCTGTCTCCCGCGTTTGCGAGGTAGCGCAAGGAAACAGACGAAAGAAATGGCCCAACCGACCCCTATAAACATGTATATACATACACGTCCACACACGCAAATATACATACCTATACATCTCAATGTACAAATATGTATACACACACAGACATATACATATATACCCATGCACACAATTCACACTGTCTGCCTTTATTCATTCCCATCGCCACCTCGCCACACATGGAATACCATCCCCCTCCCCCCCTCATGTGTGCGAGGTAGCGCTAGGAAAAGACAACAAAGGCCCCATTCGTTCACACTCAGTCGCTAGCTGTCATGCAATAATGCCCGAAACCACAGCTCCCTTTCCACATCCAGGCCCCACAGAACTTTCCATGGTTTACCCCAGACGCTTCACATGCCCTGATTCAATCCATTGACAGCACGTCCACCCCGGTATACCACATCGATCCAATTCTCTCTATTCCTTGCCCGCCTTTCACCATCCTGCATGTTCAGGCCCCGATCACTCAAAATCTTTTTCACTCTATCTTTCCACCTCCAATTTGGTCTCCCACTTCTCCTCGTTCCCTCCACCTCCGACACATATATCCTCTTGCTCAATCTTTCCTCACTCATTCTCTCCATGTGCCCAAACCATTTCAAAACACCCTCTCCTGCTCTCTCAACCACGCTCTTTTTATTTCCACACATCTCTCTTACCCTTACGTTACTTACTCGATCAAACCACCTCACACCACACATTGTCCTCAAACATCTCATTTCCAGCACATCCACCCTCCTGCGCACAACTCTATCCATAGCCCACGCCTCGCAACCATACAACATTGTTGGAACCACTATTCCTTCAAACATGCCCATTTTTGCTTTCCGAGATAATGTTCTCGACTTCCACACATTCTTCAACGCTCCCAGAATTTTCGCCCCCTCCCCCACCCTATGATCCACTTCCGCTTCCATGGTTCCATCCGCTGCCAGATCTACTCCCAGATATCTAAAACACTTTACTTCCTCCAGTTTTTCTCCATTCAAACTCACCTCCCAATTGACTTGACCCTCAACCCTACTGTACCTAATAACCTTGTTCTTATTCACATTTACTCTTAACTTTCTTCTTTCACACACTTTACCAAACTCAGTCACCAGCTTCTGCAGTTTCTCACATGAATCAGCCACCAGCGCTGTATCATCAGCGAACAACAACTGACTCACTTCCCAAGCTCTCTCATCCCGAACAGACTTCATACTTACCCCTTTTTCCAAAACTCTTGCATTCACCTCCCTAACAACCCCATCCATAAACAAATTAAACAACCATGGAGACATCACACACCCCTGCCGCAAACCTACATTCACTGAGAACAAATCACTTTCCTCTCTTCCTACACGTACACATGCTTTACATCCTCGATAAAAACTTTTCACTGCTTCTAACAACTTGCCTCCCACACCATATATTCTTAATACCTTCCACAGAGCATCTCTATCAACTCTCTCATATGCCTTCTCCAGATCCATAAATGCTACATACAAATCCATTTGCTTTTCTAAGTATTTCTCACATACATTCTTCAAAGCAAACACCTGATCCACACATCCTCTACCACTTCTGAAACCACACTGCTCTTCCCCAATCTGATGCTCTGTACATGCCTTCACCCTCTCAATCAATACCCTCCCATATGATTTACCAGGAATACTCAACAAACTTATACCTCTGTAATTTGAGCACTCACTCTTATCCCCTTTGCCTTTGTACAATGGCACTATGCACGCATTCCGCCATCTATATATATATATATATATATATATATATATATATATATATATATACGAATAAAGTGCATATGAACGCGCACCTTCATAGAACATACAAACCTCCAACAGCCAGGATCGAACCCGGGACCCCTGTGCAAGAGACAGGCATGCTAACCGCTAGGCTATGGGATTGTATAATAGGAAACAACTATTCGAAATACTAAGTACTCGAATACCCTTCGTCTCACAATGGTGAGCAACGGGGTCTATACTGGTTGTTTCCGAACAGACGCACATAGCCAGCTGATAGCCTTTTACGGAACCTAACTGTACAACGCGGAGGTATATGAATACGAATAAATTGCATATGAACGCGCACCTTCATAGAGCATACAAACCTCCAACAGCCAGCGAACCCGGGACCCCTGTGCAAGAGACAGGCATGCTAACCGCTAGGCTATGGGACTGTATAATAGGAAACAACTATTCGAAATACAAAGTACTCGAATACCATTCGTCTCACAATGGTGAGCAACGGGGTCTGTACTGGTTGTTTCCGAACAGACGCACATAGCCAGCTGATAGCGTTCATATGCACTTTATACGTATTCATATACTTCCGCGTTGTACAGTTAGGTTCGGTAAAACGCTATCGGCTGGCCTGATAACCTGAACATAAATAAAATGCTCATGTGGCCAGAGTTACCACCAAGTGGCGTTTGTATTCGACTGGGATGAAACAAGTAAAGTTGGAGCATAGACCCATAAATATCGGTTTCTTATATACTGATGCGAAGGAATTCCCACACTTACGTTATAGGTTCTGACGACGGTACATGTAACTACCAGAACATAAATCAATGAAACCAGAGATGTTCACCCAAGCCCTGGTGGTTCTTTTCTTATTACGACTGTGTTTTCCAGAACAACAGATCCATAACTGTATATACAGCCTCCTGCATGTTCAGGTCTCGAACCTACAAATCGTCTTCCACTCCATCCTTCCACCTCTTCCCTGGTTTTGCCCTTCTTGCTCCCCTCACGTCTGACATGAGCGCCCTTTAGGTCATCTTTTCCTCACTCATCCTCTTCATGTGTCCAGGTCTTCAGTAAACCTCTTTATCTCTCTCGGACATACTCCTTTTACTGCCACTTTCTTTCTTGCCCTGTAATTAATTATTCGATCTACCCTCCTCACATCACACATTGTCCTCAAGCGTTTCGTTTGCAACATATCCTCCCCGTCCTATATATCTACGCCTCGCATCCGTGTAACACCCACGAAACTATAATATAGTCAAATTTACTCCTCTCTGCCCTTCACCCATCTCATGGCTCACTTCAGTTCCCATGGTTCCATTCCATGTCATATCCACTCCCAGGTATCTTAGAAATTCCACTTCCTCCAAGTTCTCTCCATTCAAATTCACACTTTAGATGTCAACACTGCTTCATTAAATGCCTCCAATTCTTCAGTCACTCTCCTTGCATCATTTTTACTTGTATTCATTCTACACGCAAATTATCTTGGTATCTCTTCACACAAGCCTCTTTACGAAGCTCTCTCACTTTCACAAACCTTCACCCTCGCCTCTACCAACAGCTGTCCTTCTCAACATATGCACACCCAAGAGTCTCTCTCTTGCGAGCCTATTGATTAGTACATAAAGCGATAGTGCCCTCGTCCCGTCGTCCCTACTCACCCATGTATAATTGTATGTGCCTCTCTTTTAAGGCCGTCAGTTCTGTATGTACTAATTCAGATTTCTATTCACTTTAAAGTTGAAATAGACATTCGTCTCAACAATTAGCAAATAAGTATATAGAAATTTCACGTGCATAATAAACTACGGCAGTGCTTGGAACTTGCATATGTAACTGGAGTACCGTGCGACAGGACACCATAAACAGCGTAATGTCGACTAATTTTGCTATCGTCATGGCTGTTACAACCCTGACTTACGGCCACTGTGTTGACCACCAGCGGACAAGTGCTGCCATTAGCGGACCAGAAGGCGAGTTAATTGACTTACAATGATGTAATGACATTGCAACTTTTTTATGACCTTCTGTACTTATTTCTTTGTTTTCTTACCTATTCCCATCTGGTCTGATACGTGTTACGTGGTAAAGAAATAAGTGAACACTGATGGACCGGCAGTCAGTTGTGTTTACTGTCCAGGAACCCATGTTTGATGACCAGTTGAGGACCAGCCTATAACAGATGGCCAGTCTATAACATAGGGCCAGCCTATAACATAGGGCCAGCCTATAACATGGAACCAGCCCATAATAGATAACAAACCTATAACAGACGACCATCCTATAGCAGAAGGCCAGTCCATAGCAGAAGGCCAGTCCATAGCAGAAGGCCAGTCCATAGCTGAAGACTAGTATGTAGAGGAGGGCCAGTCTATAGCAAAAGGCCAGTATATAGCAGAAAGTCAGTCTAAAAGAGATACGGCCATTGCAACTAGCATTAGCCCACCTCGCATGGCCCAGGTATAAGGTAGCTCCCCTCCATTGTACAAATTAACTATGTCATCTCTGGCGATGACTTTGCCTCAAGGCTCAGTGTACATAGAGCCTTACAAGTCCTGCTGCGTCTGGCATTGCCAACAGTCGGTGTGGTTGTCACTAGAAGTAACCCACCGAGTGCTATATGGACCTGGGATATATCACATGTCAGTAGCTCGAAGGAAGGAAATTTATCTCATAACCCACATACCTTGTTAGCAAATGATGTTAACAGCATGAGAAAGTATTAGGTACATTCTCTCTCTCTCTCTCTCTCTCTCTCTCTCTCTCTCTCTCTCTCTCTCTCTCTCTCTCTCTCTCTCTCTCTCTCTCTCTCTCTCTCTCTCTCTCTCTCTCTCCACAAACTCGTGGGCAAATGTCCTACTTCGAATGAGGGGAAAGTACTTTTTCTTGACTAGGATTGTCAATCGGTAGTGGAGAGCAGTACCATGCATACGTCTTGGAATAGACTTGCTAAATCCTTGGCTTCAGATCCATGAACAACATTACTTGCATCTTCTTAATCACATGTAAATTCATAAAAACTTCTCTCTTGATTATCTTTACAAGTTATTTTTCCTCTTATACCACTAATATTTTAGTTTTTGATCACTTTCACAAACACCTTCGAAAAGTTATAGTGACTACTGCAGTGTGAATTACAAAAATACTTTGTTCTATTATTATTATCATTACTATTATCATTATCCTCATCATTATTATTATTATTATTATTATTATTATTATTATTATTATTATTATTATTATTATTATTATTATTATCATTACTAGCATTATTATTATTATTATTATTATTATTATTATTATTATTATTATTATCATCATTATCATTATTATTATCATTATTATTATTATTATTATTATTATTATTATCATTATTATTATCATTATTATTATTATTGTTATTGTTATCATTATTATTATTATTATCAATTATTATTATTATTATTATTATCATTATTATTATTATTATCATTATTATTATCATTATTATTATTATCATTACTATCATTATTATCATCATTATTACAATTATTATTATTATTATTATCATTATTACTATTATCATTATCATTATTATTATTATTATTATTATTATTATTATTATTATTATTATTATTATTATCATTATTATTATTATTATTATTATCATTATCATTATCATCATTATTATTATTATTACTATTATCATCATTATCATCACAGTGAAGTTTTGTAAGAGTTTTCAGCAAGAATCTAGGTTATATTTCTTTTTAAGAGGACGGAAGATCATGCAAGTGAGGGGCAGGTTAAGGTGGAGTAAATGACTTGTTCTCACGGAATGCTGCACGAGTCTTAATCTTGTCCAAATCTGGCACCAGTTAGTGTTCTGAGGACATTTAGTTTGTGTTATTATTATAACGTTGGTGTTATCATCGTGAATTTCATGCGTGTGTTGTATGTGATTCCTAAAATGGTTGGTGTTTAGTTCAGTGGGAGTGACATCCTTTCATTGTGATTAGATTGTATTAACAGGAGTCATGTCAGTCTGGTGACGTGTCTGTCTGGTGTCATGTCTGTCTGATATCATGTCTGTCTAGTGTCACTTCTGTCTGGTGTCATGTCTGTCTAGTGACATGTCTGTCTGAAGACATGTCTGTCTGGAGACATGTCTGTCTGGTGTCATGTCTGTCTGATGTCGTGTCTGTCTGGTGTCATGTCTGTCTGGAGACATGTCTGTCTGGAGACAGGTCTGTCTAGTGTTATGTTTGTCTGGAGTCTTGTCTGTCTGGCGTCGTGTCTCTCTGGTGCCATGTCTGTCTGCAGTCATGTTTGTCTGTTGTTATGTCTGTTAGGTGACATGTATGTCTGTTGCCATGTCTGTCTGGTGTTATGTCTGTCTGGTGTCATATTCTGTCTGGAGTCATGTCCGTCTGTTGTCATGTCTGTCTGGTGTCATATCTGTCTAGTGTCACGTTTGTCTGGAGTCATGTCTCTCTGGAGTCATGTCTGTCTGGTGTTAAAGAGTGACTCAAGACTGGATATGCAGACATTCTGTCCTGGGTGAGCTATTGTTCCTGTGTTTAGTGTAATGTTTTTTGTTTAATGTTCTTCAGTGGTTTCAGGATGTTGTGATGTGGTTATGATATCGTCTGCATATATAAAGACCATGTAAGTGTGAGGTATGCTTGTCAGGTTTTGTATCGGGAAGTGTATATGGAGGGGATGTGATGTGGGTGGGCATTTAGGAGTTGATTATGCTTTCAATTAGTACTGTATAATTTTATTCTTACAGTTTGTTCTTCTAGTGTGTTGGAATTGGCTTTGAGCTTCTTTGTGGCATCAGTGGTGGTGGAGAATGGTATGGCTCGGTGGACAAGTGTTATGAGTTCCTTGTGTCCTTATCCTCTGTCTATTTTACGACGTGTGGTTATAGAAAGGTGAGACGGTAGATTGATATGAAAGTCTGGTTTCTTGGATGATGACTGTATGGGTGTTTTGATCTCGGAATTTTTTCAGTACTTCTGCGTGTTTGTTCCTGATGCAATTAGCGGTAAGCTGCAGGTTGTATAGCCTGTGTCTGGGGTTCTGTGTAGTAGTAGGATTTGTTTATGAAGAGCGGGAATGAGTAATTTCTTGCTGTTGTTTCTTGGGTGTTTGTACTGGGGGTGATGAGGTCTATGAGGGGTTTGGGAGGGTACTATCTGAGTGGTTCCTGCATATCCAAAGTTCTGGGTAGTCTACTAATGATAACAGTGATGTGCACTGGAGGTAGCACCACTGGGTGCAGTTGGAGCACCTGATGCATTGGTGCTTTTTGGTGACACGTTAGTCACTGTGGGCAGAGGTATGCTGCTGGTCCAGCTTTCATTAGAAGCTGAGAGATGATGACCGGGTCATCATTTCCCTATATTGAAAAAAAAAACTTTATGTGTAAAATGTCTGCGTACGATCCATGATCAGACACAGCAGACGTGGACAACTCCAGGCTGCGCTCCGTATGGGAGCAGGGATAATTGTCGCCTTTGGGGCAGAAAGAACACTGGTGAACGTTGTCCATCGTGATTGCAAGACGACGTCAATATATGTTGATTACACACCATCCTTGGCCCATCGCAACTGGGCTTCCACATTCTTAGGCCCTCCTCCCAAAGTGTGAACACAGGCAGGCGAGGACTGCTCACACACACACACACACACACACACACACACACACACACACACACACACGCATATGTGTGTGTGTGTGTGTGTGTGTGTGTCTAGGCGTTACAGGACTCCGCCTACTCATGGTTACACCACGAGTGGAAAATCGTCTTTGTTTGAGGCTGTCTCATCTTCACATAACGAATAAGTATCGTCAAAGAACTTCTCACTTCAAGGGAGGCCATACTTTCCCTGTTACTGAGTGCAGTGCACGCTTTGAACTGTAGGAACCCCGAGGAAAGGGAGCTTTAGGGAAATATCAGCGCCCATGCTGGAAGGGGTCCAGGGTTCCTGTGAATCACTTCAGTATTGATAATTCCTTCACCAAGAAGGTAGTCGCCTGTAAACATGCCACTGGAAGACATAACTAGTGACTTCTAAGGCAGATTAAGTAGGTACTAGGAGGACCCGAACACCGTCACCATAGAGACCAGACAGTCATACTTATAATTACCATGTGGGGGCGTGTTCCTCCTTCTGACTCGTACAAAACAAGCACCAACCTCAACCATCCTGATGCTTGGCCCCTTCATAAACAAGACAGACGGAGAGATAAAATGCTAACGCGGACGATTAGGAGTTTGAGCAGAGATGCTGAGTGTTGTGTGAATGAGCTGAATGTTTCGTGAGTCTCTTTACTTGTTAACACGTTGTCAGGCCTTCACGAATAGATGGAAGGACACTGATGTTGGATGTAATGAGTTAAATTTCTTGCACCAGTGGTTAAATATGGGTAGATAAGCAGCACGAGAGGCTACTGGCTGGAAACAGAAATAGTGAACGAAGATAACAGGTATGTAGTGTTCAGTTATCCTGCAGTAACAATTTTATCTCTTTCAGCCTGGCTTATTAACTATGTATTACCTTAATACACAGCAACAGAGTTATCAGTTTATCAATACCAGTAGCAATCATATATTCATCAAAATATTCGGTTTTATATATATATATATATATATATATATATATATATATATATATATATATATATATATATATATATATATATATATATATATATATATATATATATATATATATATATTATATATATATATATATATATATATAAAAAAAAAAAAAAGTTTGTTTTCTAAATTGTTTCTTACATTTTTCATATGTATATATATGTATGTGTGTGTGTGTGTGTGTATGTGCGTATGTGTGTGTATGTATGTGTGTGTGTGTATGTATATATATATGTATATTATCCCTGGGGATAGGGGTGAAAGAATACTTCCCACGTATTCCTCGCGTGTCGTAGAAAGCGACTAGAGGGGACGGGAGCGGGGGGCCGGAAATCCTCCCCTCCTTGTATTAACTTTCTAAAATGGGAAACAGAAGAAGGAGTCACGCGGGGAGTGATCATCCTCCTCGAAGGCTCAGAGTGGGGTGCCTAAATGTGTGTGGATGTAACCAAGATGTGAAAAAAGGAGAGATAGGTAGTATGTTTGAGGAAAGGAACCTGGATGTTTTGGCTCTGAGTGAAACGAAGCTCAAGGGTAAAGGGGAAGAGTGGTTTGGAAATGTCTGGGGAGTGAAGTCAGGGGTTAGTGAGAGGACAAGAGCAAGGGAAGGAGTAGCAATACTCCTGAAGCAGGAGTTGTGGGAGTATGTGATAGAATGTAAGAAAGTAAATTCTCGATTAATATGGGTAAAATTGAAAGTTGATGGAGAGAGGTGGGTGATTATTGGTGCATATGCACCTGGGCATGAGAAGAAAGATCATGAGAGGCAAGTGTTTTGGGAGCAGCTGAATGAGTGTGTTAGCGGTTTTGATGCACGAGACCGGGTTATAGTGATGGGTGATTTGAATGCAAAGGTGAGTAATGTGGCAGTTGAGGGAATAATTGGTATGCATGGGGTGTTCAGTGTTGTAAATGGAAATGGTGAAGAGCTTGTAGATTTATGTGCTGAAAAAGGACTGATGATTGGGAATACCTGGTTTAAAAAGCGAGATATACATAAGTATACTTATGTAAGCAGGAGAGATGGCCAGAGAGCGTTATTGGATTACGTGTTAATTGACAGGCGTGCGAAAGAGAGACTTTTGGATGTTAATGTGCTGAGAGGTGCAACTGGAGGGATGTCTGATCATTATCTTGTGGAGGCTAAGGTGAAGATTAGTATGGGTTTTCAGAAAAGAGGAGTGAATGTTGGGGTGAAGAAGGTGGTGAGAGTAAGTGAGCTTGGGAAGGAGACCTGTGTGGGGAAGTACCAGGAGAGACTGTGTACAGAATGGAAAAAGGTGAGAACAATGGAAGTAAGGGGAGTGGGGGAGGAATGGGATGTATTTAGGGAATCAGTGATGGATTGCGCAAAAGATGCTTGTGGCATGAGAAGAGTGGGAGGGGGGCTGTTTAGAAAGGGTAGTGAGTGGTGGGATGAAGAAGTAAGAGTATTAGTGAAAGAGAAGAGAGAGGCATTTGGACGATTTTTGCAGGGAAAAAATGCAATTGAGTGGGAGAAGTATAAAAGAAAGAGACAGAAGGTCAAGAGAAAGGTGCAAGAGGTGAAAAAAAGGGCAAATGAGAGTTGGGGTGAGAGACTATCAGTAAATTTTAGGGAGAATAAAAAGATGTTCTGGAAGGAGGTAAATAGGGTGCGTAAGACAAGGGAGCAAATGGGAACTTCAGTGAAGGGCGTAAATGGGGAGGTGATAACAAGTAGTGGTGATGTGAGAAGGAGATGGAATGAGTATTTTGAAGGTTTGTTGAATGTGTCTGATGACAGAGTGGCAGATATAGGGTGTTTTGGTCGAGGTGGTGTGCAAAGTGAGAGGGTTAGGGAAAATGATTTGGTAAACAGAGAAGAGGTAGTAAAAGCTTTGCGGAAGATGAAAGCCGGCAAGGCAGCAGGTTTGGATGGTATTGCAGTGGAATTTATTAAAAAAGGGGGTGACTGTATTGTTGACTGGTTGGTAAGGTTATTTAATGTATGTATGACTCATGGTGAGGTGCCTGAGGATTGGCGGAATGCGTGCATAGTGCCATTGTACAAAGGCAAAGGGGATAAGAGTGAGTGCTCAAATTACAGAGGTATAAGTTTGTTGAGTATTCCTGGTAAACTATATGGGAGGGTATTGATTGAGAGGGTGAAGGCATGTACAGAGCATCAGATTGGGGAAGAGCAGTGCGGTTTCAGAAGTGGTAGAGGATGTGTGGATCAGGTGTTTGCTTTGAAGAATGTATGTGAGAAATACTTAGAAAAGCAAATGGATTTGTATGTAGCATTTATGGATCTGGAGAAGGCATATGATAGAGTTGATAGAGATGCTCTGTGGAAGGTATTAAGAATATATGGTGTGGGAGGCAAGTTGTTAGAAGCAGTGAAAAGTTTTTATCGAGGATGTAAGGCATGTGTACGTGTAGGAAGAGAGGAAAGTGATTGGTTCTCAGTGAATGTAGGTTTGCGGCAGGGGTGTGTGATGTCTCCATGGTTGTTTAATTTGTTTATGGATGGGGTTGTTAGGGAGGTAAATGCAAGAGTCCTGGAAAGAGGGGCAAGTATGAAGTCTGTTGGGGATGAGAGAGCTTGGGAAGTGAGTCAGTTGTTGTTCGCTGATGATACAGCGCTGGTGGCTGATTCATGTGAGAAACTGCAGAAGCTGGTGACTGAGTTTGGTAAAGTGTGTGGAAGAAGAAAGTTAAGAGTAAATGTGAATAAGAGCAAGGTTATTAGGTACAGTAGGGTTGAGGGTCAAGTCAATTGGGAGGTGAGTTTGAATGGAGAAAAACTGGAGGAAGTGAAGTGTTTTAGATATCTGGGAGTGGATCTGTCAGCGGATGGAACCATGGAAGCGGAAGTGGATCATAGGGTGGGGGAGGGGGCGAAAATTTTGGGAGCCTTGAAAGATGTGTGGAAGTCGAGAACATTATCTCGGAAAGCAAAAGTGGGTATGTTTGGGGGAGTGGTGGTTCCAACAATGTTGTATGGTTGCGAGGCGTGGGCTATGGATGGAGTTGTGCGCAGGAGGATGGATGTGCTGGAAATGAGATGTTTGAGGACAGTGTGTGGTGTGAGGTGGTTTGATCGAGTGAGTAACGTAAGGGTAAGAGAGATGTGTGGAAATAGAAAGAGCGTGGTTGAGAGGGCAGAAGAGGGTGTTTTGAAATGGTTTGGGCACATGGAGAGAATGAGTGAGGAAAGATTGACCAAGAGGATATATGTGTCGGAGGTGGAGGGAACGAGGAGAAGAGGGAGACCAAATTGGAGGTGGAAAGATGGAGTGAAAAAGATTTTGTGTGATCGGGGCCTGAACATGCAGGAGGGTGAAAGGAGGGCAAGGAATAGAGTGAATTGGAGCGATGTGGTATACAGGGGTTGACGTGCTGTCAGTGGATTGAATCAAGGCATGTGAAGCGTCTGGGGTAAACCATGGAAAGCTGTGTAGGTATGTATATTTGCGTGTGTGGACGTGTGTATGTACGTGTGTATGGGGGTTGGGCCATTTCTTTCGTCTGTTTCCTCGCGCTACCTCGCAAACGCGGGAGACAGCGACAAATTATAAAAAAAAAAAAAAAAAAAAAAAAAAAAAAATATAAATATATATATATATATATATATATATATATATATATATATATATATATATATATATATATATATATATATATATATATATATATTCTATTATTCACTGGCAAACCAGCGATATTACCTGTTTGTTCTGCCAGAGCGCTTGTGTATGCAAACATCGTTTACCTGTCGTAAAGAACTTCGCCTTAGATGGTTGAGGAATTTACTTGAAGTTTTATGATATATTTATAATCTTCATAATAGAAGAGGTGTTTGTACAGTGCATTAGATATGGCAATATTGGACATATTATGCTGATAATCGATTGGCTTTACAGATGTGTTGTTCTGTACAACTTATATATTGAATCTGTTCATTTAGCTCATCACCAATGTCAGGTAATGTTGCAACCAAGTGGTGGTGTGATCCTCGTCTGCCTCACAGTGGGAGTGTAGTTGTCTGCAGTACAACCAAGTGGTGGTGTGACCCTCGTCTGCCTCACAGTGGGAGTGTAGTTGTCTGCAGTACAACCAAGTGGTGGTGTGACCCTCGTCTGCCTCACAGTGGGAGTGTAACTGTTTGCAGTACAACCTAGTGGTAGTGTGACCCTCGTCTGCCTCATAGTGAGAGTGTAGTTGTCTGCAGTACAACCAATTGGTGGTGTGACCCTCGTCTGCCTCACAGTGGTAGTGTAGTTGTCTGCAGTACAACCAAGTGGCGGTGTGACCCTCGTCTGCTTCACAGTGGGAGTGTAGTTGTCTGCAGTACAACAAAATTGTGGTACTGTTGGACCCTTCGTGTGATTCACAGTGGGAGTGCAACTGTATAAAGACTTGTGCTTTAAAACTTCTGATAAGTACATTTACGAGAGCCTGAGAATTTGTGTTCACACGCCCATGTCAGCGGCGGATCAGTAAAGCTGGTCGACACCAGCTCCCTGACGTGCCAGGTACACATATGAGCAACACAGATGTGTTGAGGTGAATCGTTAAATACCCTTAATAAGTACATTTACGAGAGTACGGATTCTGGGGTCCGCATATCCTAGTTACAAGAGAAAGAAACAGGTTGAGGTAACGCTTACATAACTCGAGAATTAGCAGAAGAAAAGCACCCCAAAACGTTGCTTCATAGCGAGCGCGTTCCCAGCCATCTCGAAGCTTAGTCTCGTCTCGCACCCTTGTTAGTGAGGAATGGGACTGGATGAGCCGGCGGCGACATAACTCACACACAGTAGCAGAAAAGCACCTGAAACGACTTTTATGAAGCACATCCACGACAGTCCAGAAGGATGTCGTGGCGCGACCGTGTCAGATGAACATTAATAAACGTCATGAGGCAAGGCGGTGGTCACATTACGAGCAGCCACCTCCCTCCGTGCACGACGCGTTTCTGTGAAAATTTTATTATGTAAAACATTCTGATAATCATTTTCGGAGATAGAGAAACACACACACACACACACACACACACACACACACATACTTTGCGTAAATGAACGTAATTTCCTGTTCATAAATTGAAGAATAGCAGGAAATGCCAAATGCGCAAAGGGAATCGCCATTGCCGTGGCTCCGGAAGGACCTCTGATAAGTAACACTTGATCAAGAACTTGTCAACAAGCTTGTGGTCACGCGGAGCGAAACTGAGAAAAAAAAGAATACAAACGAGTCTTACATAAAGCTGGCTTATCACTGGAGATGGAAGAAATGTTGGGTGCTGGATGATACAGACCAACATTTACATGCACCGGCGCCAAATATACGAGGCTTTTACCTACATTAATTGGCACACCGGACGGTAAATTTAATAAAACCAGGTAGGATATGCATACGATGGACGCGATGACCAAACATAGAGAAGAGTAAGTACAGTCTTTCTTCTACACAGATCTGCTCCCTCTCCTAAGTGACTTATTGGATACTTTGGTGCCTTAACTAAACTGATCTCCCAGCTAATTAGTCGTTAAACAAAGAACATTTATAACCTGTGCAGTAATTTCCCTCCTGGGCAGCACGAATTCTTCGTCTGAACAGCTCTATTACGTACCATAATGGAGCAGCCGAGATAAAAGAGGCGGAACTGACAATTTTCAGGAACGGATACTTGGAGGAATGTGGTCGTCGCTCTCTGCCCTCCGCCTGAGGCGTCACAGCTTCTGGCTTCTTCGTTGCCGAAGTCGTATTGTGCGTGTCCTCATGTGTTTCCACGCAGGGATCTGTGTGCAAGCTTTCACGTAGGGATTTTCATGCAGGGGGATGTGAGCAAGGTTTCGTGCTTAGGCTGTCATTCAGGGAGCTTTGAGCAAGCTTTCGTGCGTCGGTTGTCGTGCAGAAAGCTTTGAGTAAGCTTTCGCGCTTGGGTTTTCATACAGGAAGCTCTGAGCGAGCTTTCGTGCGTGAGTTGTCATACAGGAAGCTTTGAGCAAGCTTTCGTGCATGGGATTTCATATAGGTAGGTGTGAGCAAGCTTTCGTGCGTGTGTTATCATGCATGGAGCTGTGAACGAGCCCTCTCCACACATAATGTGTAGGCCTATTCAAGTTTGTTCATTTGTGTATCTTAATGACTCGCTTCATTGTCTATAGATATGCATCTGAGTATCTATTAGAATTATCTCATACAAAGTCTATCGACGTTATCTAGGCACTGAAACTAAATCAAGGATGAGATTACATTATCTGACGCCACATACAGAAACAAAAGATAATGAAATACTTCACATATCCAGAAGGTGATTAAGGTTGGCTGTTTTCAGGGCGGTTAGCCCCACTCAATTACCAATTAGACATTTTCAATGACAGTTCAATATAGAGTTTGGGGTGAGGTGTGCGTGTGTGCGTGTGTGTGTGTGTGTGTGTGTGTGTGTGTGTGTGTGTGTGTATTGAGGGGGACTTGGGGCTGGCGGCCTAACTCCTCCACGGAGATCACAATCTGTGATCTTGCTTGGTGCTCTTGCCTCTCCTGGCTGAGCTGATCTCCTCTCTTCCACCTACCAGTTGGCGGACGCATTAGTTGTACCCGCCGGATTGCTACCCCGTACACGAGTCCATCCCGCCTCCATCCAGCGGGTCTCTATGTGATATGTGTCAGAATTTTGCCACCCAATTACTCCCGGCTAATATAGAGGTTAATTTACGTACACTACCCTCTTAATTTCTTGATTACTACGCAAGAGCTAACACGAGTCGCCTCGGCGCCCAGGGCAGGTAGGGGCGGGTTTGTAGGATGGTGTAGCAAGGCTATGCGAGTTGACTAAGGGTGGGGAGGAAGGTGAGGGATAGTTGACAAGGATAGAAATGATACTGTAAATGAGGAGGAGACATAGATGTGGAGACAGAAGATTGCGTTATCCGACACTGAAATGGTATAAAGGTGGTGAGGGTTGCTACCGATTCCCACAGTTTCTGTGCGGAGACCAGTCACTCGAGGATTGGATGTAATGAAACATCCTTCTTCCCTCGAACGGCTAAATTGTGGAATTCTTCCTTCTTTTTTCTTTCATTCTTCATGTAACATTTCTTCCTTTTAAGGCAGGTCTACAAACACCTGCAGAGCCCAGAGCAATGTCTACTTTCTTGTCCATCTGCATTTTTCTTTCATATGAGATGGCCTCGATTAGGGCATCTTTTGTCTGTACCTTACCGTTCACTATACAAACAGTGTCCACAAAAAAAGTTTGTTCACCCCACATATATTCCCTAAGGCGATACATAGATAAGGTTTCTTGTGAGCAAAAGCATATGTAGTTCTCAAGGTGAAATCATCGTAAATATGGTCGCCGAGACTAATATTTGGCTCTAACACTGTGAGCACCAGCAAACCGCCTCAGTGCGCCTCAGGCTGTCTTTAGCTAAGTATCTTTCTTTACTCCTGGCCGCTACTTCATTTTGTTAATTTCATTTCTTGACGCTGCATTTCTTCCACCTGTGCTCGAAAGTGGTTTGCTCTAACCTTTCTAGGAAGCAAAAATTTCGAATCCTCGCCTGAATCAAGAAAATGTGAGTGCTCTAGGTGCACTGACTTCTACATTTATAGATTACCTCCTAAGACTATAACCTCTCATTTTAGCCCGCTAAACTCAAGAAACGCCATCCAAACATTCTAAAAAACGTTTCTCAAAGAACCATTCAACATCGCCTGCGTAAGGACCTTCATGTTCCCTCACAAAAGCCAACTGCCAAGCCACTGCTTACGAGGGAAATGAAAAGCAAACACCTCGCATTTGCAAAGAAATGAAAGGACTGAAGTGAGCAACATTGAAATTTTCAGGGGAGGATGAGGAGTCGGGCGGGTGCAAGCCGGTATGACTAGTTTCATAGTGAAGAGTGTAAAACATAGTATTTCAGTGGGTAGGGAACGGTTGTACTCTTTACCTAAAATCACTACAATGAATGGAGAGCAATACATTAAGGTGCTAGAGAACCTTCTGCTTCTTTTAAGGACGTTCACGGACGTGATCGCTATCTGCAGGATAGTGCCCCTTGCCGACAGAGACAGAGTTGAAGGGTGACAAGAGCAAGAGGAGCTGGTAAGATGATTCGAACTTCATGAAAGAAGCGGGATGGTGGCAGACATTTGTTGTAGGGGGGAGGAAAGTGGTGCGCGAGGTGTGGGACGCTGACAAAAGTGGCAAGGCAAACAGACAAGCCAAGAATTACCAGAGAGAACGAGGTATCAGAGTTGGGATGATGAAGTGAGCCACGTATTGTTGGAAGTGAGGATGGTGAGAGAAGGAATGAATCTAATGAGGGCAGAGACGGAAGTAAAAGTAGTAGAAGAAGCGCGCTGATGGCAGACATAGGGTGTGGTGACCAGGGTGTGGCACTAAGAGAAGCGAGAGCTGTGTTAGTGGGAGAAGCGGTGGAAAAATCATAGGTAATGAGAAAGGTGTGGGTGGAAAAAGCAGTTTACATGCAGGGCGTGGGTAGTAAAAATGGCAGTGAAAGAAGTAGGGATTGAGGAGGGAAGACAAAGGTGAAGAGCTTTGAAGGACGATATTAGGAGTAATATATGATGAAAAGGTAGAGTCGCTTTCAGTGACTTGCTTGTGCATGAGGCAAAGAATTGGATTACTTGTTTAAGTGAGGATGTTGAGAAGATGAAGGGCTGGTATGTTTTGCTCACTTTGTGATGATGGTGATTGCGAGTCACAATGTTACGGCTGGTGATGATGATGGTGAGGGTAGAGATGCCATCCCAGGATGTATTGGGTAGAGATGGTCGTGTTTCTATCGAGGGCAGTGTTGGTCGTTATAGTCATGTAAGTGTTGATGGGAAGTGATGGTGACAGTGGCGGTGATGGGTAGGAGGCGATCCCTGGAGGTTCCTATAGCAGTGGGTGTCTGATCCATGTACATACCCCGAGAAGGTACAATTATCATTTAATTAGGACGACGAGGTACCTTGGCTGCTACCGTGAGGGCGCACTGTCCGATCATCTTATCGGCAATAGGCCTACCTAACCACTACCACACTGAGCGGTGCCCATTCACTACCTTAACGACCCTGTCCATTCTAAAATGGCTGGGGTATCCCCTAATTACGGCCGCCTCTGTATTATTGGAACTACTGCATTCCTGGGTATTATGCTCTTTTTTTACGGTAAACAGTTAGGTAACCATTGATCACATGGTAAGATGTTAACAGGTGAATTTCAGAGATGGGACCATTGTCAACAGATGGTGAGAATGAACATCAGTGGAACAGGTTTATATCATAGAAAACGAAAATGTAACTTCTTACTATATAAAGTTTAGCTAAAAACAAAAAAGCATAGAGCTTGCGGCAACGTATGCCAACAGCTGACGTCATCTTTCCCAAAGATGAACCTGCGCAGGCTGGCCCTGTGTGACTTACCAGAGATGGGCCTGCGCAGGCTGGTCCTGTGTAACTTACCAGAGATGGGCTTGCGGAGGCTGGTTCTGTGTGACTTACCAAAGATGGGCCTGCGCAGGCTGGTCCTGTGTGACTTACCAGAGGTAGGCCCGCGGCAGGTTGGTCCTGTGTGACTTACCAGAGATGGGCCAGCGCAGGCTGGTCCTGTGTGACTTATCAGAGGTAGGCCCGCGGCAGGCTGGTCCTGTGTGACTGATGCTAGGGAGGAACTGGGACATGTAGCAGGATGAAGAGTTGAAGGGTATGCGATGCTATCGAGCTAGAGTAGAAGTCCCAAGATAAAGCACCTCGAAGTGTCTTATCTTCCCTAAGGTTGCCGTCCAACGACTCCTCTCTCTCTCTCTCTCTCTCTCTCTCTCTCTCTCTCTCTCTCTCTCTCTCTCTCTCTCTCTCTCTCTCTCTCTCTCTCTCTCTCTCTCTCTCTCTCTCTCTCTCTCTCTCTCTCTCTCTCTCTCTCTCTCTCTCTCTCTCTCTCTCATGCACCAGGTGCTGTCGTGAGGGTTAGTGACGGATGCGTAGTTGGCTAGGGCTTGTGTGGCTGTCTGGTTTCACTCCTTTCTGGCCAGGTTTTAGCCCTTTCTCTCTGCTTTACCCACCCGTGTGCTGCTGGTATTGAGTCCTAACATGTACGGTCTCCTCATCCTACTCTTAACACACACACAAGACATAGCAAACACAACTCGTTCTTCGTAGATCTATATTTTCCTGTGATGAGTGCTACGTATTGACCATGACTTCTGGTTAAATCTCCTCGTCAGTCTCCAGTGAGGCATCGACCACGGGGACTGGAGCCCACATACGTTAGTGACGCTTGTGCTCAGCAGGCTTGAGGATGTCGGCCATTCATGCCAGTCATTACCGGCTCTTTCCTCTCCCAGGATGATCTTCTCGATCCTCAACTCCAATGGCTCTCACGTGCAACATACTTTTGTGCCCGGCTTGCAAGGCCAGTCTACACGGACTATGATTTATGGCTCCTCATCGGTTTTATATACATATATATGAATGCAGTTTATATACTTATACATATGGATGCAGTTTATATACATATATATATATATATATATATATATATATATATATATATATATATATATATATATATATATATATATATATATATATATATATATATATATATATATATATATATATATATATATATATGTATATATATATATATATATATATATATATATATATATATATATATATATATATATATATATATATATATATATATATATATATATATATATATATATATACATATATATATATATATATATATATATATATATATATATATATATATATATATATATATATATATATATATATATATATATATATATATATATATATATATGGATGCAGTTTCGTGCATTCTATCTTCTTTTATAACGATAAGGACAAAGTGGTGTATATAGATATGGATAAGACTCTGCTTCTTAGTACAGAGATGAGGAAGTTCGGGATAAGCTGCTACAAGTGGTGCAGGATTAGGTAAGAAGGTGAGGCGAGTTGAGGTGAGGTGAGATAAATTTGTCGGGGCTCCTGTGACTCAGCTGTAAGTGATGAGGGCGTTCCATGGGAGAGTTCCATGGGCGTCTGGTCTTACAGAACTTCTGCAAAGGAGAGGAAGCGTTGTTGAGGTTCTGAGATGGTTGACAGTCGCCATTTGTACACTGTGCTGCAGGAGGCAAGCCTACAGGAGTCGTGGTGCAAGAGATGGGCAGTAGTGATATTCTAAGGGAGTCGAACCGATGGGTAAGTAGCCAGAATACTAGGGAGCTGTTCCCGAGTAGGGGGAAGGTAGGGGAGAGCCCAACTGAAGTCACAAAGGCGAAATAGATTTAGCCGCAAGAGCGGCAAGTCGACTGTTTGACCTGTAGATTGCACTTCTGCATGAGTTTATATTCCGCAGCTAGTTAGACCACGCCGATAATGATGATTGTGTGGGCGTGGTCGTCAGGTCATTAAGGAAGGACCCTGGAGGATTGTAGAGGACATTTCGTTGTGTAGGTCAGTATATTGCTTGGTACCTGGTGCCTAGGTCCCATAGGGTCACATGAGGTTAATGTCAGTTACTCGATGAGATGAAGACAATGGACTGATACTGGACGTGAGAGCGATTACATCATAACGTCAGGTTGCTGAGAGACATACAGCAGATTTGTATTGTCACTGGAGAATGACTTAGATCGTGATGATGATGTTCCTGTGGTTGGCTGGAAAACAAATGCTCTCAGACAATGGGACGACTGGAGGTCAAGTCAGGTCAGGATGGCATCGTCCAAGTAGTAAGTGACTGAGGTCGTAGAGTGCCAGAGGCTGCTAGATCAGCAGGCGCATCACAATATCGTTGGGGCAAGTGTTGTCTGGACCTGTGCAAAACGCAAAAAGGTACAGAGGCAACGCATAATATGCAGCTGGGCAAGGCGGAGGCGAGGAGTAGGAAGGCAAGATTATGATAGCAGGGGCGGGTATGGTTGGGCTGAAGACGGAAGATTATTAATTAGCATTGTTAACGCATCTGCCCGTCTCTCTCATTCACTCCAGGGTGACCAGATAAGTAGGTGTAATTACTAAGTGTCTAACTTCTTTCGTAATAGTGAGGAATGAGAGAGGGGCACGGAGGAAAGAATAACAACACATTGTGTTACTGGGTGAGTGTGATGTGGTTTAAGGTGAGTGAAAAGAAGTGGTGTAGGATTAGGTAAGGAGGTAGGGTGAGTTAAGGCAAGATGGGAGGAGGTTGGCAGGCGTGGCTGGGGTCCTGTGGCTCTGGTAAAGGAAGAGGTGTAACACAACTCCCATGACAGAGCTAGTGTTGGCTGGCCCTATGTAAAAGACAAGAGGGTAGAGAGGCAATGTGTGGGATGTAGCTGGGCAAGCTGGAAAGAGAGGGGGAGAGGAAGAGGAGGAAGAAGGGAGATTATGACGGCAGGAGATGCTATAGTCGGTTCGAAGACCCTTTATTAACGTGTTTGATTGTCTCCCTCAGTCTCTCCTGGGGTCACCAGTTTAGCAGGTGTATCTAATGAATGTCTAACTTCTTTTGTAACTGTGACGGATAAAAAGAGCCATCGATAAAGCATCACATCTTAGATACTCAAGGCCTACAATGTGCTTCCCGAAGAACAGTCATATCCCCAGCCCTCCTCAATCTTTCCCTATATGACCCGTCGTCACCTCCTACAGACGACAGTGTGATAAACCTCTCATATGCAGATAACCTCACAATCTCATCAGAGAACCTTGAGGAGAGGGGTCCAGATGCACTGGTAACAATACAATGAAATCTTGATAACGGTAGTTGAGGATTAAGTAAAAAGGTAAGGTGAATGGAGGTAAGATGGAATGAAGCTGGCAGATGTGGATGGAGTCCTATGGCACTGGTGTAGAGGACATGTGTGTCAAGATTCCCATGACAATAAATATGGGTGTAGGAGTTGAGGTGGGCGTTCAGTAGGATAAATGTATAGACGTCAGGTCTTGTGGGGCTCGTGGAGAAGGCAGGAGATGGTTCCGAGTTCCTGCGTCAGTGAGGTACTGCTGTTTGTGTTCTGTGCTGCATGTGGTACAGATGTAGGTCCCGCAGTTCCGGCTGCTTTGGGAGAGAGGCACTGGCGATGGCCCATGGATATGTCAGCCGGTTCTTTCACAATTACATCTGTCTTCTTTCGTCTTATTTTGTACACGTTAACACATTTGCGAAACTGTTCATGGCTCAGAGGTCTCTCTTTTCCCAGTTATTGTCGCCACAGGTATTTATGAACGAAGACACCACTGCAATGTCCCCATAAACCCTACCAGGTTATCGCTACCACTGTTACCTCTCCTTAAAAACTTCACGGGTATAATTGTTGACCGAGAGTCTCTCCAACTTCAGTATGTCTTCCTTATTATCACTTATTCTGCAGATTTCTTTGTTATAATCTTATTCCTTGTAATTTTTATCACGATATACAATGCCTACTTATATCCAGCTTCTTCCTACGCTGCTACAAATATTCCGTGTAACATCCATATTCCCTCCAACTTTTATCTCATTGATCTGCGCGTTTCTATCACCAAAAACCTCGAAGAGACCCAGTGGTCTTTAGCTGTTCAAGTTCTGTGTTCCATCACTTCCCAGAGATCTACAATGTGTCAACTAATTGCCTCATCTTCTCAGGCTTTGCAGGCCTAAGCGAGGCAAATACACGTAGTAAGGGCGTTAGCGTGTTGAAAGGGATTTGTGCCTCATAGAGATTAATCTGCGACTCTTTATAATCATCATTCCTGAAAACTGTCACAGTGTATGTTGCTGCGCACTAGTATATATGTGGCTATGTTGATATAAAGTAGTATGTATGTGATTATATACTGTTACGCTCACATGTGACGATCCTTTTTGGTCCGTATATCTCTCAGTATATGTGTAAGTCTTGTAAGTATGCAACATCCGTGTGAACTGCTCCTGTGACTCAACATTGAATGAAAGACCCGTTTGACGCACTGCATTCAGGTCAACGTCGTTCATTTCCACACCTACGTCCTGCCACCATACACGGACACCCTCACAGCCACACCCAGACAATAACCCGCGCCATCATAGCTGGAGGTCACATTTCTCCCCATGTTACGTGTCTTGGGGATGTGCTTACCCGTTTCTCATCTGTTATCGATATCAGCTTCCATGCCTCCCGTAGCTACGTTCTTTTTACGCATTCATCTATGTTCTCTCACATATATACCTTCTCTCTTGCTCGTATGCAAGAATTATGCAACTTCTGTTGAGCCCAAATCGGATTTCCTCCGTACATCATAGGCACATTTTAGCGGCGGTTTTTTGTTGCATATAACACACAGGATCTTAATGGGCGGCAGGACCTCCGCCTCAGCAGAATAGCACGTGTTATGTTACACACAAGCTTAACACACAAGACACATGTGGCGATCCTCATTTCACCAGACACATGTCCTTCTTTTCTTGCTAAAGAAAAAATTCAAATATACACATAAAACATACTTGATCCGCCGTTTCCCATTTTGCTAGGTAGCGCCAGGAATGGAAGAAGGACAATGTTATGTTATGCAAAGCTTTCACCTCCCCTTCTGTTGTCTCTAAACCTTTTCCTATGACCATCTCTCTCTGTACATCACAAACCTCTAACATATGAAGCAGTTCTTGATAATGTTTGCTTCATCTCCTCTTCATCGTCCTACATTTTGTCTTGTTCTCACACCATTCACTTCCGTCCAGAACATCGTTTTATTCTCTCTGAAGTTTTATCGATACTTAATCACCTTAATTATCATTTCCCCTCTTTTTCAGACTCATTTTCTTGCTCCTGCTGTTTCCTTTTGTATATCTCCCAGAGACTCGCACTCCTTCCCGACAGGCAACGCCCATAACACCCCTCTGCTCCACTGGCACCTCAACTTCGTCATCCATCCTCCTACTACCCTCTTTCACCTGACAACGGTCTTACCTCTCGCATGCTACACACTTGCCCCGAACATAGAGGCAGTGCTGTCGCAAATGCTTTCCCTTCCTCACACTCTCACCTGGTATCGTTCATCCCTAGAGGTTGCCATTCTTCATCCCAATCCCTCCTGGTATCTCATGACGTATCATGTCATGCAATTTCCTTGTACACTCTTATCTAGATAGGTTCCCAGACTATTTATGTTCGCATAATGTTCTTTAAATTCTCCTTATTGTTTACATCTGAATTAGTTATGTAAATGTGCTCTAAGCTTTAGCTTGAATATTCGGTTGGAGTTTATTTTTACAGTTCTTAGATATGCTTCACCTGCATATCTTCAGCTGCGTTACTAACGAACCTCGTACAGTTCCTGCTACTCACTTATGATTAAGAAGGATCCAAAATGTCTGGCTGTTAAGCCTGATAATGAAATACAGATGTCAAGTGTTGTAACATGGATTTTTGCATTCTTATATATACGATATTTGCTGGGAAGTAGTGCAAATGACTGGGAGATGTATAAAAGAAAGCGGCAAGAGCTTAAGAGAAAGGTGCAAGAGGTGAAAAAGAGGGCAAATGAGAGCTGGTTTCAGAGAGTATCACTATATTTTTGGGAGAATAAAAAGACGTTTTGGAAGGAGGTAAATAAAGTGTGTAAGCCAAGAGAACAAAATGGGGACATCGGTGAAGGGGGCTGATGGGGAAGTGATAACAAGTAGGGGTGATGTGAGAAGTAGATGGAGTGAGTATTTTGAATGTTTGTTGAATGTGTTTGATGATAGAGTGGCAGATGATAGAGTGGTGCTTTCGTCGGGGTAGTGTGCGAAGTGAAAGGGTCAGGGAGAATGGTTTGGTAAACAAAGAAGAGGTAGTGAAAGCTTTGCGGAAGATGAAAGCTGGCAAGGCGGCGGGTTTAGATGGTATTGCAGTGGAATTTATTAAAAAAGGGGGTGACTGTGTTGTTAATTGGTCGGTAAGGATACTCATTGTATGTGTAGATCATGGTAAAGTGCCTGAGGATTGGCGGAATGCATGCATTGTGCAAAGGGAAAGGAGATAAAGGTGAGAGTTCAAATTACAGAGGCATACGTTTGTTGAGTATTCCTGGGAAATCATATTAGAGGATATTGATTGAGAGGGTAAAGGCATGCACAGAGCATCATATTGGAGAAGAGCAGTGTGGTTTCAAAAGTGGTAGAAGATGCGTGGATCAGGTGTTTGCTTTAAAGAATGTATGTGAGAAATACTTAGAAAAGCAAATAGATTTGTATGTAGCATTTATGGATCCGGAGAAGGCATATGATAATGTTTATAGAGATACTTTGTGGAGGGATTTGATTATATGGTGTGGGAGGTATGTTGTTTGAAGCAGTGAAAAGCTTTCACCAAGGACGTAAGGCATGTGTACGAGTAGGAAGAGAGAAAAGTGATTGGTTCCCAGTGAATATCGGTTTGCGGCAGGGGTGCGTGATGTCTCCACGGCTGTTTAATTTGTTTATGGATGAAGTGGTTAGGGAGGTGAGTGCAAGAGTTTTGGAGAGAGGGGCAAGTATGCAGACTGTTGTGGATGAGAGGGCTTGGGAAGTAAGTCAGTTGTTGTTCGCTGATGATACAGCGCTGGTGGTTGAATCGGGTGAGAAACTGCAGTTGGTGACTGAGTATGGTAAGTGTGTGAAAGAAGAAAGCTGAGAGTAAATGTAAATTAGAGCAAGGTTATTAGGTTCAGTAAGGTTGAGGGACAAGTTAGTTGGGAGGTAAGTTTGAATGGAGAAAAACTGGAGGAAATGAAGAGTTTAGATATCTAGTGGACGTAACAGTGGATGGAACCACGGAAGCGAAAGTAAGTCTCAAGCTGGGGGACTGAGCAAAGGTTCTAGGAGTGTTGAAGAATGTGTGGAAGGCGAGAACGTTATCTCGAAAAGCAAAAATGGGTATGTTTGAAGGAATAGTGGTTCCAGCAATGTTATATAGTTGCGAGGCATAGGCTATAGATATGGTTGTGTGGAGGAGGGTGGATGTGTTGGAAATGAAATGCTCGAGGACAGTATGTGGTGTGAGGTGGTTTGATCGAGTAAGTAATGAAAGGGTAATAGAGATGTGTGGTAATAAAAAGGATGTGGTTGAGAGAGCAGAAGGTGTGCTGAAATGGTTAGGTATGTATATATATATATATATATATATATATATATATATATATATATATATATATATATATATATATATATATATATATATATATATATATATATATATATATATATATATATAACATACAAAGCTCCAACAGCCAGGATCGAACCTGGGACCCCTTGTGCAAGAGGCAGGCATGCTAACCGCTAGGACTATACAGTCCCTTAGCCTAGCGGTTAGCATGCCTGCCTCTTGCACAAGGGGTCCCAGGTTCGATCCTGGCTGTTGGAGCTTTGTATGTTCTATGAAGGTGCGCGTTCATATACACTTTATTCGTATTCATATAACTCCGCGTTGTACAGTCAGGTTCGGTAAAACGCTATCAGCTGGCTATGTGTTCTGTTCGGAAACAACCGATAGACCCCGTTGCTCACCATTGTGAGACGAAGGATATTCGAGTACTTAGTATTTCGAATAGTTGTTTCCTATTATACAGTCCCTTAGCCTAGCGGGTAGCATTCCTGCCTCTTGCACAAGGGGTCCCAGGTTCGATCCTGGCTGTTGGAGCTTTGTATGTTCTATGAAGGTGCGCGTTCATATACACTTTATTCGTATATATATATATATATATATATATATATATATATATATATATATTATCCCTGGGGATAGGAGATTAAGAATACTTCCCACGTATACCCTGCGTGTCGTAGAAGGCGACTAAAAGGGGAGGGAGCGGGGGGCTGGAAATCCTCCCCTCTCGTTTTTTTTTAATTTTCCAAAAGAAGGAACAGAGGGGGCCAGGTGAGGATATTCCAAAAAAGCCCCAGTCCTCTGTTCTTAACGCTACCTCGCTAACGCGGGAAATGGCGAATAGTTTGAAAAAAAAAAAAAAAAAAAATATATATATATATATATATATATATATATATATATATATATATATATATATATATATATATATATATATATAAACGCCCATACACGCACACATATATATACATATAAAAAACATGCACAGACATATACATATATACACATGTACATATAGATATTCGCTTGCCTCCATCCATTTCTGACGCTACCCCGCCTCCTAACAAACAGCACTGCTACCCCCTGCTTCAGCGACGTAGCCTCAGGAAAACAGACACAATCAGTCTCTAGCTGTCATGTGTAATGCACCAAAACTACAGCTATATATCCACATCCAGGCCCCACAGACCTTTACTTGGTTTTCTCCAGACATTTCACATGCCCTGGTTCAGTCTATTGACAGCACGTCGACCCCGGTATATCACATCATCCCAAATCAGTCTATTCCTTGCATGCCTCTCACCCTCATGTATGTTCAGGTACCGATCGCTCAAACTCTTTTT
>NC_092234.1:23655433-23692933 GCF_036320965.1 Panulirus ornatus | reverse complement strand
ATATATATATATATATATATATATATATATCCTTGGGGATAAGGAAGAAAGAATAATTCTCACGCATTCCCCACGTGTCGTATAGGCGACTGAAGGGGTAGGGAGCGGGATGCTAGAAACCCTATTCTCCTTGTATTTTAACTTTCTAAATGGGGAAACAGAAGAAGCAGTCACGCGGGGAGTGCTCATCTTCCTCCAAGGCTCAGACTGGGGTGTCTAAATGTTTGTGGATGTAACAATGATAAGAAAAAAGGAGCGATAGGTAGCATGTTTGAGGGAAGGAACCTGGAAGTTTTGGATTGAGTGAAACGAAGCTCAAGGGTAAAGGGGAAGAGTGGTTTGGGAATCTCTTGGGACTAAAGTCAGGGGTTAGAGAGAGGACAAGAGCAAGGGAAGGAGTAGCACTACTACTGACACAGGAGTGGTGGGAGTATGTGATAGAGTGTAAGAAAGTAAACTCTGGATTGATATGGGTAAAACTGAAAGTTGATGGAGAGAGATGAGTGATTAGTGGTGTATAATCACCTGGGCATCATAAGAAAGATCATGAGAGGCAAGTGTTTTGGGAGCAGCTGAATGAGTGTGTTAGTGGTTTTGATACACGAGTCCGGGTTATAGTGATGGGTGATCTGAATGCAAAGGTAAGTAATGTGGTAGTTGAGGGAAGAATTGGTGTACATAGGGTGTTCAGTCTTATAAATGGATATGGTGAAGAGCTTGTAGATTTATGTGCTGAAAAAGGACTGGTGATTGGGAATACCTGGTTTAAAAAGATAGATATACATAAGTATACGTATGTAAGTAGGAGAGATGGCCAGAGAGCGTTATTGGATTACGTGTTAATTCAAAGGCGCGCGAAAGAGAGACTTTTGGATGTTAATGTGCTGAGAGGTGCAACTGGAGGAATGTCTGATCATTATCTTGTGGAGGCGAAGGTGACGATTTGGAAAGGTTTTAAGAAAAGAAGAGAGAATGTTGGGGTGAAAAGAGTGGTGAGAGTAAGTGAGCTTGGGAAGGAGACTTGTGTGAGGAAGTACCAGGACAGACTGAGTACAGAATGGAAAAAGGTGAGAACAAAGGAAGTAAGGGGAGTGGGGGAGGAATGGGATGTATTTAGGGAAGCAGTGATGGATTGCGCAAAACATGCTTGTGGCATGAGAAGCGTGGGAGATGGGCAGATCAGAGAGGGTAGAGAGTGGTGGGATGAAGAAGTAAGATTATTAGTGAAAGAGAAGAGAGAGGGCATTTGGATTTTTAAAGAGGCATTTGCAAATGAGTGGGATATGTATAAAAAAAAGAGGAAGGACGTCAAGAGAAAGATGCAAGAGGTGGAACAGAGGGCAAATGAGAGTTGGGTGAAAGAGTATCATTGAATTTTAGGGAGAATAAAAAGATATTTTGGAAGGAGGCAAATAAAGTGCGTAAGACAAGGGAGCAAATGGGGAGGTGAAAACAAGTAGTGATGATATGAGAAGGAGGTGGAGTGAGTATTTTGAAGGTTTGTTGAATGTGTTTGATGATAGAGTGGCAGATATAGGGTGTTTTGGTCGAGGTGGTGTGCAAAGTGAGAGGGTTAGGGCAAATGATTTGATAAACAGAGAAGAGGTAGTAAAAGCTTTGCGGAAGATGAAAGCCGGCAAGGCAGCTGGTTCGGATAGTATTGCAGTGGAATTTATAAAAAAAAAGGGGGTGACTGTATTGTTGACTGGTTGGTAAGGTTATTTAATGTATGTATGATTCATGGTGAGGTACCTGAGGATTGGCGGAATGCTTACATAATGCCATTGTACAAAGGCAAAGGGGACAAAGGTGAGTGCTTAAATTGCAGAGGTATAAGTCTGTTGAATATTCCTGGGAAATTATATGGGAGGGCATTGACTGAGAGGGTGAAGGCATGTACAGAGCATAAGACTGGGAAGAGAAGTGTGGTTTCAGAAGTGGTAGAGGATGTGTGGATCAGGTGTTTGCTTTGAAGAATGTATGTGTGAAATACTTAGAAAAGGAAATGGATTTGTATGTAGCATTTATGGATCTGAAGAAGGCATATGATAGAGTTGATAGACATGCTCTGTGGAAGGTTTTAAGAATATACGTTGTGGGAGGCAAGTTGTTAGAAGCAGTGAAAAGTTTTTATCGAGGATGTAAGGCATGTGTACGTGTAGGAAGAGAGGAAAGTCATTGGTCTCAGGGAATGTAGGTTTGCATCAGGGGTGTGTGATGTCTCCATGGTTGTTTAATTTGTTTATGGATGGGGTTGTTAGGGAGGTGAATGCAAGAGTTTTGGAAAGAGGGGCCAGTGTGCAGTCTTTTGTGGATGAGAGAGATTGTGAAGTGAGTCAGTTGTTGTTCGCTGATGATACAGCGCTGGTGGCTGATTCATGTGAGAAACTGCAGAAGCTGGTGACTGAGTCTGGTAAAGTGTGTGAAAGAAATTTAGAGTAAATGTGAATAAGAGCAAGGTTATTAGGTACAATAGGGTTGAGGGTCAAATCAATTGGGAGATAAGTTTGAATGGAGAAAAACTGGAGGAAGTGTAGTGTTTTAGATATCTGGGAGTGGATTTGGCAGCGGATGGAACCATGGAAGTGGAAGTGAATCATAAGGTGTGGGAGGGGGCGACAATTCTGAGAGCCTTGAAGAATGTGTGGAAGTCGAGAACATTATCTCGGAAACCAAAAATGGTTATGTTTGAAGGAATAGTGGTTCCAACAATGTTATATGGTTGCGAGGCGTGGGTTATGGATAGAGTTGTGCGCAGGAGGGTGGATGTGCGGAAAAATGAGATGTTTGAGGACAATATGTGGTGTGAAGTGGTTTGGTCGAGTAAGTAATTATAAGGTAAGAGAGATGTGTGGTAATAAAAAGAGTGTGGTTGAGAGAGCAGAAGAGGGCGTTTTGAAATGGTTTGGTCACATGGAGAGAATGAGTGAGGAAAGATTGACAAAGAGGATGTGTGTGTCAGAGGTGGAGGGAACGTGGAGAAGTGGGAGACCAAATTGGAGATGAAAAGATGGAGTGAAAAAGATTTTGAGTGATCGAGGCCTGAACATGCAGGAGGGTGAAAGTCGTGCAAGAAATAGAGTGAATTGGAACGATGTGGTATACCGGGGTCTACGTGCTGTCGATGGACCAGGGCATATGAAGCGTCTGGTGTAAACCATGGAAAGTTGTGTGGGTCCTAGATGTGGAAAGGGAGCTGTGGTTTCGGTGCATTATTACATGACAGCTAGAGACTGAGTGGGAACGAATGGGTCGTTTGTTGTCTTTTCCTAGCGCTACCTCGCACACATGAGTGGGGAGGGGGTTGTTATATCATGTGTGGCGAGGTGGCGATAGGATTGAATAAAAGCAGACGGTATGAATTATGTACATGTGTATATATGTATATGTCTGTATGTGTATATATATGTATATGTTGAGATGTATAGGTATGTATATTTGCCCGTGTGGACGTGTATGTATATACATGTGTATGTGGCTGGTTTGGGCCATCTTTCATCTGTTTCCTTGCGCTAACTCGAAAACGCAGTAGACAGCGACAAAGCAAAATAAATTGATAAATAATATATAAATATATATATATATATATATATATATATATATATATATATATATATATATATATATATATATATATATATATATATATATATATATATTATCCCTGGGGTTAGGGGAGAAAGAATATTTCCCACGTATTCCCTGCATTTCGTACAAGGCGACTAAAAGGGAAGGGAGCGGGGTGGCTGCAAATCGTCTCCTCTTTTTTTTTTTTTCTTTAATTTTCCAAAGAAGGGGGCCAGGTGAGGATATTTCCTCAAAGTCCCAGTCCTCTGTTCTTAACGCTACCTCGCTAACGCGGGAAATGGCGAATAGTATGAAAGAAAGTAATATATATATATATATATATATATATATATATATATATATATATATATATATATATATATATATATTTTCCCGCTGTCTCCCGCGATTGCGAGGTAGCGCAAGGAAACAGACGAAAGAAATGGCCCAACCCACCCCCATACACATGTATATACATACGTCCACACACGCAAATATACATACCTACACAGATTTCCATGGTTTACCCCAGACGCTTCACATGCCCTGATTCAATCCACTGACAGCACGTCAACCCCGGTATGCCACATCGATACAATTCACTCTATTCCTTGCCCTCTTTTCACCCTCCTGCATGTTCAGGCCCCGATCACACAAAATCTTTTTCACTCTATCTTTCCACCTCCAATTTGGTCTCCCACTTCTCCTCGTTCCCTCCACCTCCGACACATATATCCTCTTGGTCAATCTTTCCTCACTCATTCTCTCCATGTGCCCAAACCACTTCAAAACACCCTCTTCTGCCTTCTCAACCACGCTCTTTTTATTTCCACACATCTCTCTTACCCTTACGTTACTTACTCGATCAAACCACCTCACACCACACATTGTCCTCAAACATCTCATTTCCAGCACATCCATCCTCCTGCGCACAACTCTATCCATAGCCCAAGCCTCGCAACCATACAACATTGTTGGAACCACTATTCCTTCAAACATACACAGTTTTGCTTTCCGAGTTAATGTTCTCAATTTCCACACATTCCTTAAGGCTCCCAGGAATTTCGCCCCCTCACCCACCCGATGATCCACTTCCGCTTCCATGGTTCCATCCGCTGCCAGATCCACTCCCACACATCTAAAACACTTTACTTCCTCCAGTTTTTCTCCATTCAAACTTACCTCCCAGTTGACTTGACCCTCAACGCTACTGTACCTAATTACCTTGCTCTTATTCACATTTACTCTTAACTTTCTTCTTTAACACACTTTACCAAACTCAGTCACCATCTTCTGCAGTTTCTCACATGAATCAGCCACCAGCGATGTATCATCAGCGAACAACAACTGACTCACTTCCCAAGCTCTCTCATCCCCAACAGACTTCATACTTTCCCCTCTTTCCAAAATTCTTGCATTCACCTCCCTAACAACACCATCCATAAACAAATTAAACAACCATGGAGACATCACACACCCCTGCCGCAAACCTACATTCACTGAGAACCAATCACTTTCCTCTCTTTCTACACGTACACATGACTTACATCCTCGATAAAACTTTTCACTGCTTCTAACAACTTGCCTCCCACACCATATATTCTTAATACCTTCCACAGAGCATGTCTATCAACTCTATCATATGCCTTCTTCAGATCCATAAATGCTACATATAAATCCATTTCCTTTTCTAAGTATTTCTCACATAAATTCTTCAAGGCAAACACCTGATCCACACATCCTCTACCACTTCTGAAACCACACTGCTCTTCCCCAGTCTGATTCTCTGTACATGCCTTCACCCTCTCAATAAATACCCTCCCATATAATTTACCAGGAATACTCAACAAACTTATACCTCTGTAATTTGAGCACTCACTCTTATCCTCTTTGCCTTTGTACAATGGCACTATGCACGCTTTCCGCCAATATATACATAGTATGTTTGAGGAAAGGAACCTGGATGTTTTGGCTCTGAGTGAAACGAAGCTCAAGGGTAAAGGGGAAGAGTGTTTTGGGAAGGTCTTGGGAGTAAAGTCAGGGGTTAGTGAGAAGACAAGAGCAAGGGAAGGAGTAGCAATACTCCTGAAACAGGAGTTGTGGGAGTATGTGATAGAATGTAAGAAAGTAAATTCTCGATTAATATGAGTAAAACTGAAAGTTGATGGAGAGAGATGGGTGATTATTGGTGCATATGCACCTGGGCATGAGAAGAAAGATCATGAGAGGCAAGTGTTTTGGGAGCAGCTGAATGAGTTTGTTAGTGGTTTTGATGCACGAGACCGGGTTATAGTGATGGGTGATTTGAATGCAAAGGTGAGTAATGTGGCAGTTGAGGGAATAATTGGTATACATGGGGTGTTCAGTGTTGTAAATGGAAATGGTGAAGAGCTTGTAGATTTATGTGCTGAAAAAGGACTGATGATTGGGAATACCTGGTTTAAAAAGCGAGATATACATAAGTATACTTATGTAAGTAGGAGAGATGGCCAGAGAGCGTTATTGGATTACGTGTTAATTGACAGGCGCGCGAAAGAGAGACTTTTGGATGTTAATGTGCTGAGAGGTGCAACTGGAGGGATGTCTGATCACTATCTTGTGGAGGCTAAGGTGAAGATTTGTATGGGTTTTCAGAAAAGAAGAGTGAATGTTGGGGTGAAGAGGGTGGTGCGAGTAAGTGAGCTTGGGAAGGAGACTTGTGTGAGGAAGTACCAGGAGAGACTGAGTACAGAATGGAAATAGGTGAGAACAATGGAAGTAAGGGGAGTGGGGGAGGAATGGGATGTATTTAGGGAATCAGTGATGGATTGCGCAAAAGATGCTTGTGGCATGAGAAGAGTGGGAGATGGGTTGATTAGAAAGGGTAGTTAGTGGTGGGATGAAGAAGTAAGAGTATTAGTGAAAGAGAAGAGAGAGGCATTTGGACGATTTTTGCAGGGAAAAAATGCAATTGAGTGGGAGATGTATAAAAGAAAGAGACAGGAAGTCAAGAGAAAGGTGCAAGAGGTGAAAAAAAGGGCAAATGAGAGTTGGGATGAGAGAGTGTCATTAAATTTTAGGGAGAATAAAAAGATGTTCTGGAAGGAGGTAAATAAAGTGCGTAAGACAAGGGAGCAAATGGGAACTTCAGTGAAGGGCGCAAATGGGGAGGTGATAACAAGTAGTGGTGATGTGAGAAGGAGATGGAGTGAGTATTTTGAAGGTTTGTTGAATGTGTTTGATGATAGAGTGGCAGATATAGGGTGTTTTGGTCGAGGTGGTGTGCAAAGTGAGAGGGTTAGGGAAAATGATTTGGTAAACAGAGAAGAGGTAGTAAAAGCTTTGCGGAAGATGAAAGCCGGCAAGGTAGCAGGTTTGGATGGTATTGCAGGGGAATTTATTAAAAAAGGGGGTGACTGTATTGTTGACTGGTTGGAAAGGTTATTTAATGTATGTATGACTCATGGTGAGGTGCCTGAGGACTGGCGGAATGCGTGCATAGTGCCATTGTACAAAGGCAAAGGGGATAAGAGTGAGTGCTCAAATTACAGAGGTATAAGTTTGTTGAGTATTCCTGGTAAATTATATGGGAGGGTATTGATTGAGAGGGTGAAGGCATGTACAGAGCATCAGATTGGGGAAAAGCAGTGTGGTTTCAGAAGTGGTAGAGGATGTGTGGATCAGGTGTTTGCTTTGAAGAATGTATGTGAGAAATACTTAGAAAAGCAAATGGATTTGTATGTTGCATTTATGGATCTGGAGAAGGCATATGATAGAGTTGATAGAGATGCTCTGTGGAAGGTATTAAGAATATATGGTGTGGGAGGCAAGTTGTTAGAAGCAGTGAAAAGTTTTTATCGAGGATGTAAGGCATGTGTACGTGTAGGAAGAGAGGAAAGTGATTGGTTCTCAGTGAATGTAGGTTTGCGGCAGGGGTGTGTGATGTCTCCATGGTTGTTTAATTTGTTTATGGATGGGGTTGTTAGGGAGGTGAATGCAAGAGTTTTGGAAAGAGGGGCAAGTATGAAGTCTGTTGGGGATGAGAGAGCTCGGGAAGTGAGTCAGTTGTTGTTCGCTGATGATACAGCGCTGGTGGCTGATTCATGTGAGAAACTGCAGAAGCTGGTGACTGAGTTTGGTAAAGTGTGTGAAAGAAGAAAGTTAAGAGTAAATGTGAATTAGAGCAAGGTTATTAGGTACAGTATTGTTGAGGGTCAAGTCAATTGGGAGGTGAGTTTGAATGGAGAAAAACTGGAGAAAGTGAAGTGTTTTAGATATCTGGGAGTGGATCTGGCAGCGGATGGAACCATGAAAGTGGAAGTGGATCATAGGGTGGGGGAGGGGGCGAAAATTCTGGGAGCCTTGAAGAATGTGTGGAAGTCGAGAACATTATCTCGGAAAGCAAAAATAGGGTATGTTTGAAGGAATAGTGGTTCCAACAATGTTGTATGGTTGCGAGGCGTGGACTATGGATAGTGTTGTGCGCAGGAGGATGGATGTGCTGGAAATGAGATGTTTGAGGACAATATGTGGTGTGAGGTGGTTTGATCGTTAAGTAACGTAAGGGTAAGAGAGATGTGTGGAAATAAAAAGAGCGTGGTTGAGAGAGCAGAAGAGGGTGTTTTGAAATGGTTTGGGCACATGGAGAGAATGAGTGAGGAAAGATTGACCAAGAGGATATATGTGTCGGAGGTGGATGGAAGGATGAGAAGAGGGAGACCAAATTGGAGGTGGAAAGATGGAGTGAAAAAGATTTTGTGTGATCGGGGCCTGAACATGCAGGAGGGTGAAAGGAGGGCAAGGAATAGAGTGAATTGGAGCGATGTGGTATATCGGGGTTGACGTGCTGTCAGTGAATTGAATCGCGGCATGTGAAGCGTCTGGGGTAAACCATGGAAATTCTGTGGGCCTAAATATATAATTTATTTTTTTTATTTTCCTTATTAATATAAAAATATATAATAAAATATATTTTTTATATTTTTCCCGCTGTCTCCCGCGTTGCGAGGTGCGCAAGGAAACAGACGAAAGAAATGGCCCAACCCCACCCCCATACACATGTATATACATACGCCCAAACACACGCAAATATACATACCTACACAGATTTCCATGGTTTACCCCAGACCTTCACATGCCTAAATTAAATCCACTGACAGCACGTCAACCCCCGGTATCCACATCGAATCAATTCACTCTATTCCTTCCCCTTTTTTCCCACCCCCCTGCATGTTCAAGGCCCCGATCACACAAATCTTTTTCACCCCATCTTTCCACCTCCAATTTGTCTCCCCTTCTCCCGTTCCCTCCCCCTCCGACACATATATCCCTTGGTCAATCTTTCCTCACTCATTCTCTCCAGTGCCCAAACCACTTCAAAACACCCTCTTCTCCCTTCTCAACCACGCTCTTTTTATTTCCAACACATCTCTCTTACCCTTACGTTATTTACTCGATCAAACCACCTCACACCAACACATTGTCCTCAAACATCTCATTTCCACAAAATTCCATCCTCCTGCGCACAACTCTATCCATAGCCCAAAGCCTCGCAACCCCAAAACAACATTGTTGGAACCACTATTCCTTCAAACAAAACCCATTTTTTTGCTTTCCGAGTTAATTTTTCTCATTTCCACACTTTCCCTTAAGGCCCCAAAATTTTTCGCCCCCTTCCCCACCCATGATCCACTTCCGTTTCCATGGTTCCATCCGCTGCCAGATCACTCCCAAATCTAAAACACTTTACTTCCTCCAGTTTTTCTCCATTCAAACTACCTCCCATTGACTTGACCCTCACCCCCCTTACTGTACCTAATTAACCTTGCTCTTATTCACATTTACTCTTAACTTTCTTCTTTAACAACACTTTAACCAAACTCAGTCACCACTTCTGCAGTTTCTCACATGAATCAGCCACCAGCGATGTATCATCAGCGAACAACAACTGACTCACTTCCCAACTCTCTCATCCCCAACAGACTTCATACTTCCCCCTTTCCCAAAAATTCTTGCATTCACCTCCCTAACAACCCATCCATAAACAAATTAAACAACCATGGAGACATCACACACCCCTGCCGCAAACCTACATTCACTGAGAACCAATCACTTTCCTCTCTTCCTACACGTACACATGCTTACATCCTCGAAAAAAACTTTTCACTGCTTCTAAACAACTTCCTCCCACACCATATATTCTTAATACCTTCCACAAGCATTCTATCAACTCTATCATACCTTTTTCCAATCCATAAATGCTACATAAAATCCATTTCCTTTTCTAAGTATTTCTCACATAATTCTTCAAAGCAAACACCCTGATCCACACATCCTCTACCACTTCTGAAACCACACTGCTCTCCCCCATCTGATTCTCTTACATGCCTTCACCCTCCAATAAATACCCTCCCATAATAAATTACCAGGAATACCAACAAACTTATACCTCTGTAATTTGAGCACTCACTCTTACCTTTGCCTTTGTACAATGGCACTATGCACGCTTCCGCCAATATATAAATAAAATATAAAATTATATAATATATATATAATATATAAAATATATATATAAATAATATATTATATATAATATATATATTAAAAATATAATAATAAAAATATATATAATAATAAATATATATATAATATATTTGTGAAAAAAAAGAAAAGAGACAGGTAAAAATATGTTTTTGAGAAAGGAACCTGATGTTTTTGGGTCTGATGAAAAGAACTCAAGGGGAAAGGGGGAAAAGTGTTTTTGGGGAATTTGGGGGGTAAAGTCGGGGGTTTTGAGAAACAAACAAGGGAAGGAGAGCAAATCCCAAACAGGATTTGGGAGTATGTGAAAAAATGTAAGAAAGAAAAACTCGATTTAAATGGGGAAAAATGAAAAATTGATGGGGAAAAGTGGGGTGATTATTGGTGCATTGCACCTGGGCATGAGAAAAAGATCATGAGAGGCAAGTTTTTTGGAGCACTGAATGAGTTTTGTTAGTGGTTTTGATGCACGGACCGGTTTAAGTAGGGGGGATTTGAATGCAAAGGGGATAAGTGGCAGTTGAGGGAATAATTGGGATACAGGGGGGTTAGTTGAAATGGGGAAAAGGGGAAGGCTTTAGATTATGTGCTGAAAAAACTGAGATTTGGGGAAACCTGTTTTTAAAAAACGAGATATACATAAGTAACTTTTGTAAGTAGGAGAGATGGGGCCCAAAAGCGTTTTGGATTTCGTGTTAATTGACAGGGGCGCGAAAAAGAGACTTTTGGATGTTAATGGCTGAGAGGTGCAACTGGGGGGATGTCTGATCATATCTTGGGGAGCTAAGGTGAAGTTTTGTATGGGTTTTCAGAAAGAAGAGTGAATGTTGGGGTGAAGAGGGTGGTGCGAGTAAGTGAGCTTGGGAAGGAGACTTGTGTGAGGAAGTCCCAGGAGAGACTGATACAGAATGGAAAAGGTGAGAACAATGGAAGTAAGGGGAGTGGGGAGGAATGGGATGTAATTAGGGAATCAGGGGATGGATTGCGCAAAAGATGCTTGTGGAAAGAGAAGATGGGAGTGGTTGATTAGAAAGGGTAATAGTGGTGGGATAAGAAGTAAGAGTATTAGTGAAAGAGAAGAGAGAGGCATTTGGACGATTTTTGCAGGGAAAAAATGCAATTGAGTGGAGATGTATAAAAGAAAGAGACAGGAGGTCAAGAGAAAGGTGCAAGAGTGAAAAAAAGGGCAAATGAGAGTTGGGTGAGAAGTAAAATTAAATTTTAGGGAAAAATAAAAAGATGTTCGGGAAGGAGGTAAATAAAGTGCGTAAGAAAAGGGGAGCAAATTGGGAACTTCGTGAAGGGCGCAAATGGGAGGTGATAACAAGTAGTGGTGATGTGAGAAGGAGATGGAGTGATATTTTTGAAGGTTTGTTGAATGTGTTTGATGAAAGAGTGGCAGATATAGGGTTTTTGGTCGAGGTGGTGTGCAAAGTGAGGGGGTTAGGGAAAATGATTTGGTAAACAGAGAAGAGGTATAAAAGCTTTGCGGAAGATAAAGCCGGGCAAGGAGCAGGTTTGGATGGTATTGCAGGGGAATTTTATTAAAAAAGGGGTGACTGAAATTGTTGACGGGTTTGGAAGGTTATTTAATGTATGTATGACTCATGGTGAGGTCCTGAGGATTGGCGGAATGGTGCATAGTGCCATTGTAAAAAGGGCAAAGGGGGATAAGAGTGAGTGCTCAAATTACAGGGGGTATAATTTGTTGAGTATCTGGTAAATTTTAATGGAGGGTATTGATTGAGAGGGTGAAGGCATGTACAGAGCATCAGATTGGGGAAGAGCAGTGTGGTTTCAGAAGTGGTAGAGGATGTGTGGATCAGGTGTTTGCTTTGAAGAATGTATGTGAGAAATACTTAGAAAAGCAAATGGATTTGTATGTAGCATTTATGGATCTGGAGAAGGCATATGATAGAGTTGATAGAGATGCTCTGTGGAAGGTATTAAGAATATATGGTGTGGGAGGCAAGTTGTTAGAAGCAGTGAAAAGTTTTTATCGAGGATGTAAGGCATGTGTACGTGTAGGAAGAGAGGAAAGTGATTGGTTCTCAGTGAATGTAGGTTTGCGGCAGGGGTGTGTGATGTCTCCATGGTTGTTTAATTTGTTTATGGATGGGGTTGTTAGGGAGGTGAATGCAAGAGTTTTGGAAAGAGGGGCAAGTATGAAGTCTGTTGGGGATGAGAGAGCTTGGGAAGTGAGTCAGTTGTTGTTCGCTGATGATACAGCGCTGGTGGCTGATTCATGTGAGAAACTGCAGAAGCTGGTGACTGAGTTTGGTAAAGTGTGTGAAGAAGAAAGTTAAGAGTAAATGTGAATAAGAGCAAGGTTATTAGGTACAGTAGGGTTGAGGGTCAAGTCAATTGGGAGGTGAGTTTGAATGGAGAAAAACTGGAGGAAGTGAAGTGTTTTAGATATCTGGGAGTGGATCTGGCAGCGGATGGAACCATGGAAGCGGAAGTGGATCATAGGGTGGGGGAGGGGGCGAAAATTCTGGGAGCCTTGAAGAATGTGTGGAAGTCGAGAACATTATCTCGGAAAGCAAAAATGGGTATGTTTGAAGGAATAGTGGTTCCAACAATGTTGTATGGTTGCGAGGCGTGGGCTATGGATAGAGTTGTGCGCAGGAGGATGGATGTGCTGGAAATGAGATGTTTGAGGACAATGTGTGGTGTGAGGTGGTTTGATCGAGTAAGTAACGTAAGGGTAAGAGAGATGTGTGGAAATAAAAAGAGCGTGGTTGAGAGAGCAGAAGAGGTGTTTTGAAATGGTTTGGGCACATGGAGAGAATGAGTGAGGAAAATTGACCAAGAGGATATATGTGTCGGAGGTGGAGGAAGGAGAGAAGAGGGAACCAAATTTGGAGGGGGAAAGATGGAGTGAAAAAGATTTTTTGTGATCGGGCCTGAACAAAGAGGAGGGGGAAAGGAGGGCAAGGAATAGAGTGAATTGGGGCGATGTGGTATATCGGGTTGACGTGCTGTCAGTGGATTGAATCGGGCATGTGAAGCGTCTGGGGTAAACCCTGGAAACTGTGTAGGTATGTAATATTTGCGTGTGTGGACGTATTATATACATGTGTATGGGGGGGGGGGTGGGCCATTTTTTTTCGTCTGTTTCCTTGCGCTACCTCGCAAACGCGGGGGACAGCGACAAAGAAAAAAAAAAAAAATATATATAATTATATATAAATATATATATATATATATATATATTAATATATATAATATATATATTTTATATATATATATATATATTTATTCACAAGGGGGTGAGGGATTTACAAAGGAGTATTTAAAACCCCCTTCGGCCTTATTGCTGCCACCCGCTACGGGTTTTTTAAGGTAATCTGAAAAGCGAAAAAGATACGAAAAATGAGGCAATTCTCAAAAGGAGCTTTAAAAAATTGCAACCCCTCTCTCTCTCTCTCTCTCCCATCTCTCTCTTTCTCTAAAATCCTCTCGCTCTCTCTCCTCCCCTTTTCTCTTTTCCCCTCTCCTCTCTCTCTCTCTCTCTCTCTCTCCCCCTCTCCTTTCCTCCTCTCTCTCTCTCATTCCCCTTCTCTCTCTCACTCCTCTCTTTTCTCTCTTTTCTCTCTCTCTCTCTCTTTTCACTGTGTTTGATGACTGTTTTAAGTAATGTTTATTCGATCTATCTTCTTTTCATATTTGAATGATTTTGTAATATGTAACACTGCCATTATACAGAGTCACTGTTAGCTGGGGATTCAATTCCTTAAGGAAAATAGGAATGTAAGTGTTCTTGAATTAACGTAGGGGAAATTTGGCACCCAAAATTGAAAAATCAAAAATTAGTCCCACCTGACGGAAAAAGGGAAAAAAAAATGTATGCAGCTTGAAAGTTGCAATACTGTCGTTGGTATTTTCCTTTTCACAGTCACTATATAAAAAAATTAAATTCTCTGGTTTTTAATAGAAGTTTTCCCGCCCTCATAAAATTCCCAATTTAAAATTCGGGCTTGTCAATTAGGTTTGACCAAAACTTTGGGGTTTCAAATTGTAGCTTTCCCTCCAAAGTCAACTTTTGGGACATTAAGTCCCTCCCAACAAACACAGCGTCAGCACTTTAAACGGGACGCCAGGAAGAGAACAGATCCCATCTCTGATCCCTGCTGCACTCCGCTTGTTACGTCGAAAAATTTCTGAACTTGAGGGTTAACTACGGGTTCCCACCCCTTTAGGGTCAGTTATCCAGACTCTGGGAACCCCAAAAGTACAACCACTCCCACTCCCGGTAAACTTATTTTTACGGGGAATCTTTAAATGGGGGATTTTATAAAAACCCTCTCTAAGATTTTAAAAATTATTTTTTCCCAACCCAAATTTACTTGCCCCGTACATATGTTTATATATGTCTACATTATCCTGTCATGCCGGACGGAACAAGAAATAGACAATTAAGTGATAGAAGAAAAAGAAATATGCTTGGTTCATCTTTCTCTTTACTCTCAGAAGGTGATGATACAAGAGGGGAAGACTCTCTCTCCCCTTCTCCTCTTCCCCCCCTCCTCTTTCTCTCTCCCCTCTCTCTCCCTCTCTCTCCCCTTCTCTTCTCCCCTTCTCTCCCCAAACCCTCTCTCTCTCTCTCCTTCTCTCCCCTTCTCCCCCTCTCTTTTCCCCTCCCCCCCTCTCTCTCTCCCCTCCCCTTTCCCCTTTCCTTCCCCCCCCCCCCCCCCATTTTCTCGTTTTCTCTTATCAAAAGGGTAGCAAATGCGGGGACACGTGTTAATCTTTTTTCCCATCCCTTACCCCGAGAGATGGACCTATGGGAGCTGAATTTATCACAAGACGGGAAAAGGGGTTTCTACGGTCCTTTTGCTTTAAAAGGTAGTGTGATAGGAGGGGAAAAGCGCCCTGTTGGCGACACAGTTTAAGAAATTTTTAAAAGGCATAATAAAAGAAAAAGTCTTGGACACAGTGTTGAAAGTTCTAGCATTGTCTCGAACACCACAACCACAACATCTGTTAAAAAAAGGTTTATTCCATCTATCGTAATATTACTGAACGAAATATAAGAAATTATCCATCGTTTAGTGACTGCTAAATGCTGCTATGTCGGGTACAAGGATTGAGCAAGTCAAAAAGCCGTACTGTCTGTCAAAAGGGGCGACCCCCGGGCCAAATGTATGCCCCGAACTGAAAAGAAAAGAGACCCTTCGTCCCCTTGATGCAGGGATTTTGTCTACGGTGGCTCTACCTCTTCAGGAATGATTTACAGCCCCGAGGACCTGCCCAACCCCCGGGCAGTCCCCCCTTCCCCCTTTAAGTGGGGTGGCCCACAGGAGGCGTCAATCCACACACCCCTCCAAAACCCCCGCCACTAAGTAAATTTTTAATATGTAAAAAAAATATATATATATATATTTATATAAAATTAAATATATTTAAAAATATATATATATATAAAATATTTTTATAATTTTTAAATATTTTTTTTTTTTTTTTTTTTCAAACTATTCGCCATTTCCCGCTTGCGGGTAGCGTTTAAAAAACCCGAGAACTGGGGGCCCCTGAGGGAATAACCTCAAAAAAGGGCCCCCTTCTCCCGTTTCCCTTTTTTTGGAAAATTTTAAAAAAAAAAAAATTGAGAGGGAGGATTTTCCCCGCCCCCCCTTCCCCCCCTTTTTTTTCGCCTTTTACGAAAAACCCGGAATACGGAAATATTCTTTCTTTCCCCCAACCCCCCCGGGATATATATATAAAAATATAAATAAAATTATATATATATATATAAAAATATTATATATATATATATAATAAATATATAAATATATATATATATAATTTTAAAAAATAATATATATAAATAATATAAAATTTTAAAAATTTTATATTAATAAAAATATATTTATAATATAAAAAATAAAAATATTTTATATATAAGGTCCCCCCGTCCAATGAAATACCCATACGCCGTTCATGAAGACATATTTCAGCAGCATAAAAAATTTATATGTTTTCGGGAAGCCTAACCTTTTGTAGTTCAGTTATAAATAATGTAAATCTTGAAATTTTAGTTTTCTAATGTTTTTTTAGAAGGGACGGGGGGGCTTTATCATGGGAATCATTTTTAAATTTAAAATATATATATAATATAATATATATATATAAAATATATATATATAAATATATTTTCTTTTTTTTTTTTTTTTTATTTTTTTTTATTTTTTTCCCAAAAAAAGGGAAAAAGAAGGGGGGCCCGGGAGGATATTCCCCAAAGGCCCAATTTCCCCGTTCTTGACTCTACCTCGCTATCGGGGGAAAGGGGGAATATAAAATAGAAAGAAAAAATATTTTATAAAATATATATATAATATAAAAATATATATATATAAATTTTTATAATAATAATTTTAAAATTAATATATATACGAATAATATATATATAAAAAAATATATAATATATTTTATAATTTTATATATATATATAAATTAAAAATATATAATATATATGTATAAATATATAATATTTTAAAAAATATATATATATATTTTAAAATTATATAATATAATTTTATTATATATAATAAAATATTATAATTTTTATAATTAATTATAGTTATTATATATAAATTTTTTAAAAAAATTATTTTTTTTTTTTTTTTTTTTTTTTTTTTTTATACTTTTCCGGGTGTCCCCCCGCGTTTTTCGAGGGAGCGCAAGGAAAAAAAGACCAAGGGAAAAAATGGCCCAACCCCCCCCCTACACACGTACATACACACGTCCACACACACAAATATACATACCTACACAGCTTTCCATGGTTTACCCCGGACGCTTCACATGCCTTGATTCAATCCACTGACAGCACGTCAACCCCTGTATACCACATCGCTCCAATTCACTCTATTCCTTGCCCTCCTTTCACCCTCCTGCATGTTCAGGGCCCCGATAACACAAAATCTTTTTCACTCCATCTTTCCACCTCCAATTTGGTCTCCCTCTTCTCCTCGTTCCCTCCACCTCCGACACATATATCCTCTTGGTTAATCTTTCCTCACTCATTCTCTCCATGTGCCCAAACCATTTTAAAACACCCTCTTCTGCTCTCTCAACCACGCTCTTTTTATTTCCACACATCTCTCTTACCCTTACGTTACTTACTCGATCAAACCACCTCACACCACACATTATCCTCAAACATCTCATTTCCAGCACATCCATCCTCCTGCGCACAACTCTATCCATAGCCCACGCCTCGCAACCATACAACATTGTTGGAGACTACTATTGCCTTCCAACTTACCATTTTTTGGTTTTCCCGGGGGATAATGTTTCTCGAACTCCACACTTTTTTTCAAGGCTCCCAAAATTTTCGCCCCCTCCCCCCCCCCTATGATCCACCTTCCGCTTTCATGGTTCCATCCGCTGACATATCGCACTCCAATATCTAAAACACTTCACTTCCTCCCGTTTTTCACCATACAAACTCACCTCCCAATTTTACTTGACCCTCAACCCTACGTAACCCAATAACCTTTCTCCCTTTTTTCACATTTACTCTTAATTTCTTCTTCCACACACTTTTAAACCAAAAATCAGTCACCACTTCTGCAGTTTCTCACATTAAAACCGCCCCGCGCTGTATCATCACGAAAAACAACTACTCACTTCCCCAAACTCTTCATCCCCCAAAAGACTTTTATACTTGCCCCCTTTCCAAAACTCTTTTTCATTTACCTCCCTAACAACCCCCCTTTCCCAAAAAAAATTAAACAACCCCTGGAATTTGTATGTGAGAAATACTTAAAAAAAACAAATGGATTTGGGAAGTAGCATTTATTGGGTCTGGAGAAGGCATAATTTATAGAGGTTTTATAGAGATGCCTGTGGAAAGGTAATTTAAAAATATAAGGTGTGGGGGGCCCAAATTGTTTAAAAAAAGCAGTGAAAATTTTTAAACGAGGGTTTAAGGCATGTTTACTGTAGGAAGAGAGGGAAAATTTATTGGTTTTCCCTTAATGTAGGGTTTTCGGGAGGGTTTGTGATAAAATATATATATATTTTTTTTAAAATTTTATATAAATAAAAAAATTTTAATAGGGAATTTTTTTAATTATATATATAATATAAATATTTATATTTTTTTTTTTCTTTTTTTTTTTTTTTCTTTTTTCGCTGGCTCCCGCTTTTCGAGGAAACGCAAGGAAAAAAAACGAAAAGAAATGGCCCAACCCCCCCCATACACCGTAATAAAAACGTCCACAAAACCAAATAACAAACCTTTCACAGCTTTCCATGGTTTAAACCCCCAAAGCCTTTAATTGGCCCTTGGAAATTTAAACCCCTACCAGTCAACCTCGGTATACCCCATCGCTCCAATTCCCCCTAATCTTGCCCTCCTTTCACCCCCCTGCATGTTTTTAAGCACCGATCACACAAAATCTTTTTTATCCATCTTTCCACCTCCAAATTTTGGGCTCACTCCCTTTTCCCGTTTCCCCCCACCTTTCCCACACATATATTTTCTTGGGCAAACCTTTTCCCCCACTCATTCTCTCCATGGGGCCCGAACCATTTTCCAAAAAAACCCTCTCTTTTCCCTCCAAACCCCGCTCTTTTTATTTCCACACATCTCCTTACCCTTACGTTTCTTACCCCGTAAACCACCTCCAACCCCAAAAATTTCCCCCAAAAAATCTATTTCCACACATCCCCCCCTTTTCCCAACTCTACCATAGCCCCCCTTTGCAACCCTAAAAACATTGTTGGAACCCAAATATTTCCTTTAAACATACCCATTTTTTTCTTTCCGGATAATGTTTTCGACTTCCACAAAATTTTTCAAAAAGGGGTCCCAAAAAATTTTTTTCCCCCCCCCCCCCCCCCCTTGGGACCCCCCCCCCCCCCCCCAGGTTTCCCCCCCCATGACAATTTCCCTTCCCCGGTTATCCCCCCAAACCCCCTTTCAAAACAATTCACTTCCTCCGTTTTTCTCCATTCAAACTCCCCCCCAATTTGGGCTTGAAACCCTTTAACCCACTGTACCTAATTAAACCCTTTCTCCCTTTTTCAAAATTTTTCTCCCTTTAAATTTTTCTTTCCAAAACACTTTTCCAAAATCCGACACCAACTTCCCGCATTTTTTCCCCAAAGAACACCACCACGATTTATCAAACCAGGAAAAAAACAACTGACTCACCCCCCAAGCCCCTCTCATCCCCAAACGACTTCAAACTTGCCCCCTTTCCAAAACTCTTGCATTCACCTCCCTAACCACCCCATCCATAAACAAATTAAACAACCATGGCGACATCACACACCCCTGCCGCAAACCTACATTCACTGAGAACCAATCACTTTCTTCTCTTCCTACACGTACACATGCCTTACATCCTCGATAAAAACTTTTCACTTCTTCTAACAACTTGCCTCCCACACCATATATTCTTAATACCTTCCACAGAGCATCTCTATCAACTCTATCATATGCCTTCTCCAGATCCATAAATGCTACATGCAAATCCATTTGCTTTTCTAAGTATTTCTCACATACATTCTTCAAAGCAAACACCTGATCCACACATCCTCTACCACTTCTGAAACCACACTGCTCTTCCCCAAACTGATGCTCTGTACATGCCTTCACCCTCTCAATCAATATCCTCCCATATAATTTACCAGGAATACTCAACAAACTTATACCTCTGTAATTTGAGCACTCACTCTTATCCCCTTTGCCTTTGTACAATGGCACTATGCACGCATTCCGCCAATCCTCAGGCACCTCACCATGAGTCATACATACATTAAATAACCTTACCAAGCAGTCAACAATATATATATATATATATATATATATATATATATATATATATATATATATATATATATATATATATATATATATATATATATATATATATATATATATATATATATATTTATATATATATATATATATATATATATATATATATATATATATATATATATATATATATATATATATATATATATATATATATATATATATATATGTATATATATATATATATATACAACTTCCATGGTTTTTCTGTTCTGGTTGCTGAGGATTACATATATGTATATATACATATTATATTTCTTTATATATTTATCATGCTTTGTCGCTGTCTCTCACGTTAGCGAGGTAGCGAAAGGAAACAGACGAAGGAATGGCCCAACCCACCCACGTACACATATATATACATACATGTCCATACACGCACATATACATACCTATACATTTCAACGTATACATATATATATATATAAAAGACATATATATGTATATATATATATATATATATATATATATATATATATATATATATATATATATATTTATATATATATATATATATATATATATATATATATATATATATATATATATATATATATATATATATATAAATATATATATATATATATATATATATATATATATATATATATATATATATATATATATATATATATATATATACATATATATATATGTATATATATATATTTTTTTTTTTCTTTTTTTTTTCATACTATTCGCCATTTCCCGCGATAGCGAGGTGGCGTTAAGAACAGAGGACTGGGCCTTTGAGGGAATATTCTCACCTGGCCCTCTTCTCTGTTCCTTCTTTTGAAAAAAAAAAAAAAAAAAAAAAAACGAGAGGGGAGGATTTCCAGCCCCCCGCTCCCTTCCCTTTTAGTGGCCTTCTACGACACGCAGGGAATACGTGGGAAGTATTCTTTCTCCCCTATCCCCATGGAATATATATATATATATATATATATTTTTTTTTTTGCCACTGTCTCCCGCGTTTGCGAGGTAGCGTAAGGAAACAGACAAAAGAAATGGCCCAACCCACCCCCATACACATGTATATACATACGTCCACACACGCAATTATACATACCTACACAGCTTTCCATGGTTTACCCCAAACGCTTCACATGCCCTTATTCAATCCACTGACAGCACGTCAACCCCGGTATACCACATCGATCCAACTCACTCTATTCCTTGCCCTCCGTTCACCCTCCTGCATGTTCAGGCCCCGATCACACAAAATCTTTTTCACTCCATCTTTCCACCTCCAATTTGGTCTCCCACTTCTCCTCGTTCCCTCCACCTCCGAAACATATATCCTCTTGGTCTATCTTTCCTCACTCATTCTCTCCATGCGCCTAAACCATTTCAAAATACCCTCTTCTGCTCTCTCAACCACGCTCTTTTTATTTCCACATATCTCTGTTACCCCTACGTTACTTACTCGATCAAACCACCTCACACCACACATTGTCCTCAAACATCTCATTTCCAGCACATCCATCCTCCTGCGCACAACTCTATCCATAGCCCACCCCTCGCAACCATACAACATTGTTGGAACCACTATTCCTTTAAACATACCCATTTTTGCTTTCCGAGATAATGTTCTTGACTTCCACACATTCTTCAAGGCTCCCAGAATTTTCGCCCCCTCCCCCACCCTATGATCCACTTCCGCTTCCATGGTTCCATCCGCTGCCAGATCCACTCCTAGATATCTAAAACACTTTACTTCCTCCAGTTTTTCTCCATTCAAACTTACCTCCCAATTGACTTGACCCTCAACCCTACTGTACCTAATAACCTTGCTCTTATTCACATTTACTCTTAACTTTCTTCTTTCACACACTTTACCAAACTCAGTCACCAGCTTCTTCAGTTTCTCACATGAATCAGCCACCAGCGCTGTATCATCAGCGAACAACAACTGACTCACTTCCCAAGCTCTCTCATCCCCAACAGACTTCATACTTGCCCCTTTTTCCAAAACTCTTGCATTTACCTCCCTAACCATCCCATCCATAAACAAATTAAACAACCATGGAGACATCACACACCCCTGCCGCAAACCTACATTCACTGAGAACCAATCACTTTCTTCTCTTCCTACACGTACACATGCCTGACATCCTCGATAAAAACTTTTCACTACTTCTGACAACTTGCCTCCGACACCATATATTCTTAATACCTTCCACATAGCATCTCTATCAACTCTATCAGAAGTGGGAGGTGTGTTGATTAGAAAGGGTAGTGAGTGGTGGGATGAAGAAGTAAGATTATTAGTGAAAGAGAAGAGAGAGGCATTTGGACGATTTTTGCAGGGAAAAAATGCAATTGAGTGGGAGATGTATAAAAGAAAGAGACAGGAGGTCAAGAGAAAGGTGCAAGAGGTGAAAAAGAGGACAAATGAGAGTTGGCGTGAGAGAGTATCATTAAATTTTAGGGAGAATAAAAAGATGCTCTGGAAGGAGGTAAATAAAGCGCGTAAGACAAGGGAGCAAATGGGAACTTCAGTGAAGGGCGCAAATGGAGAGGTGATAACAAGTAGTGGTGATGTGAGAAGGAGATGGATTGAGCATTCTGAAGGTTTGTTGAATGTGTTTGATGATAGAGTGGCAGATATAGGGTGTTTTGGTCGAGGTGGTGTGCAAAGTGAGGGGGTTAGGGAAAATGATTTGGCAAACAGAGAAGAGGTAGTAAAAGCTTTGCGGAAGATGAAAGCCGGCAAGGCAGCAGGTTTGGATGGTATTGCAGTGGAACTTATGAAAAAAGGGGGTGACTGTATTATTGACTGGTTGGTAAGGTTATTTAAATGTATGTATGACTCATGGTGAGGTGCCTGAGGATTGGCGGAATGCGTGCATAGTGCCATTGTACAAAGGCAAAGGGGATAAGAGTGAGTGCTCAAATTACAGAGGTATAAGTTTCTTGAGAATTCCTGGTAAATTATATGGGAGGGTATTGATTGAGAGGGTGAAGGCATGTACAGAGCATCAGATTGGGGAAGACCAGTGTGGTTTCAGAAGTGGTAGAGGATGTGTGGATCAGGTGTTTGCTTTGAAGAATGTATGTGAGAAATACTTAGAAAAGCAAATGGATTTGTATGTAGCATTTATGGATCTGGAGAAGGCATATATATATATATATATATAAGTGATTGGTTCTCAGTCAATGTAGGTTTGCGGCAGGGGTGTGTGATGTCTCCATGGTTGTTTAATTTGTTTATGGATGGGGTTGTTAGGGAGGTGAATGCAAGAGTTTTGGAAAGAAGGGCAATTATGCAGTCTGTTGGGGATGAGAGAGCTTGGGAAGTGAGTCAGTTGTTGTTCGCTGATGATACAGCGCTGGTGGCTGATTCATGTGAGAAACTGAAGAAGCTGGTGACTGAGTTTGGTAAAGTGTGTGAAAGAAGAAAGTTAAGAGTAAATGTGAATAAGAGCAATGTTATTAGGTACAGTAGGGTCAAGTCAATTGGGAGGTAAGTTTGAATGGAGAAAAACTGGAGGAAGTAAAGTGTTTGAGATATCTGGGAGTGGATCTGGCAGCGGATGGAACCATGGAAGCGGAAGTGAATCATAGGGCGGGGGAGGGGGCGAAAATCCTGGGAGCCTTGAAGAATGTTTGGAAGTCGAGAACATCATCTCGGAAAGCAAAAATGGGTATGTTTGAAGGAATAGTGGTTCCAACAATGTTGTATTGTTGCCAGACGTGGGCTATGGATAGAGTTGTGCGGAGGAGTGTAGATGTGCTGGAAATGAGGTGTTTGAGGACAATATGTGGTGTGAGGTGGTTTGATCGAGTAAGTAATATAAGGGTAAGAGAGATATGTGGAAATAAGAAGAGCGTGGTTGAGGGAGCAGAAGAGGGTGTTTTGAAATGGTTTGGGCACATGGAGAGAATGAGTGAGGAAAGATTGTCCAAGAGGATATATGTGTCGGAGATGAAGGGAACGAGGAGAAGTGGGAAACCAAATTGGAGGTGGAAAGATGGAGTGAAAAAGATTTTGAGTGATCTGGGCCTGAACATGCAGGAGGGTGAAAGAAGGGCAAGGAATAGAGTGAATTGGATCGATGTGGTATACCGGGATCGACGTGCTGTCAATGGATTGAATCAGGGCATGTGAAGCGTCTGGGGTGGGCCATGGAGGGTTCTGTGGGGCCTGGATGTGGAGGGGGAGCTGTGGTTTCAGGCATTATTGCATGACGGCTTGAGACTGAGTGTGAACGAATGGGGCCTTTGTTGTCTTTTCCTAGCGCTACCTTGCACACATGAGGGGGAAGGGGATGTTATTTCGTGTGTGGCGGGGTGGCGATGGGGGTGAGTAGGGGCAGACAGTGTGAATTGTGTGCATGTGTATATATGTGTGTGTCTGTGTGTGTATATGTATGTTTACGTTGGGATGTATAGGTGTGTATGTTTGCGTGTGGGGACGTGTATGTGTATACATGTGTGTGGGGGTGGGCTGGGCCATTTCTTTCGTCTGTTTCCTTGCGCTACCTCGCAAACGCGGGAGACAGCGACAAAGCAAAATAAGTAAATAAATAAATAAATATATATATATATATATATATATATATATATATATATATATATATATATATATATATATATATATATATATATATATATATATATTCCTAAGCGAGGCATCCAAGTTATAGACCACTCTTCAAAAGAGGACGAACAGCTGGGTTGACTGTGGACCAACTGCCGCAACTATGATTCGAACCTATGTTGCTTTGATCCCTGGCGGTCCGTAAATGCGCCGCGGTCAACAGCGCTAAAAGCTGCGCCACGGATGCCCATATTTTTTTTTTTACCCATTTGCTCGTTATCTGACCTCCACCACCTTTAAACCCTCCTGTTCACATGATGTTTGTTGTTGTGTGAGATTAAACTTCCCTGTGATCAAGAGGTGCGGGACCTATGCTCTAGGGCAGCCCGCCTGTGATGATGGGTCCAAGTACTGGGCCTAAGGGGTTAGGATTGTTATCCCACCAGGCTCCCACGAGAGGCCACGTTCTCTCTATGTTCACACGAAGAATATTTAGTTATTCATTTTCTTTGATTCAGGCTAGCGAATGAAGCATACAATGAATGGCCACCATATAAAGTGGAGAGTTTGAGTCTTAACCATTGGGGTTTACAGCTAATTTAATCATTTCAGTAGGCATAATTGCAGTAGGCTAATTACTCTATATTCTGTTTTTTTCGCTCTCGTCCTAAGCAGAGTCTAATTATGGGTCACTTCCCGTAGGCTGTAGCATAAGAGCATTTCATGGTAGGATTTGATACAGCTTCCCATCTGGTTAACATCAACCTAATCATATATTTCCGCTGGTACAGGGGCTCTGGTTGACCTTGCAACTGTCCGAATCACAGCAAGTGGTTGTTATTCTGACCGTAATTGGTCGCCCATTCACACTGGCCGACACGCACTGCGTCAGGGATGTTGTCCCCCAGAATTATCCAAAGGCAATCATTCCTCGCTCTCTTGAATCTAATACTTACTCTGGTTCATTAGTCGGACACTATTATCCAGTTAGATGCACGCGTAAAAGCGAGGGAAGATAATAGCAACTGTAATAGCAACTAATAGCGAAGCATTAGGTTGGGCCGGGATGGCGCACCCCTGGGCTGCGACGCGCATGAAAAAGTTTGGAAAAAAGTCGTCGGAAGTGAATTGCGACAGAAGGACTCAAGTTAATGACGTTCTGTGTGTACCTCAGTTTTTAGCTTCGTCCTTGATGCTCACCGTTACACTGAATTGCCACCCTTGTCTGAAGGTGTTTCTGGGTTGCGTCGACTCGTCCATGAGTCCCTACGTCTCATGGTCTCGTCCTACACACGCGTTCTCTGGGTGCCAAGGACACGGATAATGCCGCTCCACACCAGGCCGCGTACCGAAGGGCCCTTGGGTGCTGTTCTGCACCATCGGTGACGCAGTGTGGGTCAGTCATCATAATCAAATTAAGGAAAGCTTTTATCACTGAGCGTACAGCCTCGTCTAAGATCTTCTCACTCTAATGGTTTCGACATTTCCCTACCTCTGGACGCAGCACAGCCTCGTGTTGCAATGAGACTTCAGGAAGGTTCTGGGTAACACCAAAATTTTTTCATAGATGTTCATCCTCGTGTATTCTTGACTAGATAATGAAGTGTTGTATGTAACAAGTCCAGCACAAGTTATGCATGGATTATCACTGCCCCCAACCAGTGTATAGTTCTGGCTCCTGTAAACTGAGTCCTTCTTCCTAAATTGTATTAAAACTGTGTCACTGTAAAGGAATGTCAGTCGATTAATCACTACAGTGTAAGAACGTCTTCCAGTAATACCGGACTCGTATATTCACAGCCTTATCACTCCCACCATAAAGTATATAGTCTACAAGGAACACAGGCTTATGTAGCCTTAACACGGGGATGGATGCTGCTTCATATGTATGGACTTTTGCTATCACATCAGTTTTGCTATATGGGCTATGCACTATAAATAGCCATAAAAGTAGTTCGAATGAACCAGAGAAATTACAGATCCCAATTGGTTAAGTCAGGTGTGGGCGTAAACGAGGACTGTATCAAAAAAAAATTACCCTGAGCTGAGAACAAATGGGTATTAGCAATATAGAAACGTCTTTCAGTATCGAGTCTTTGAAATTACTCGTATCAATATTTGCCATATTTCGGACGAGGTCGTTTTGCATACAGTTGTCAGGGTTACATGTACCTATAATAAATCGTCCAGTCTGAGTGATTTATTAACTTACGTTAGTGTTGTCTGTAATGAAAACTATGTTTGTTTCATCAGATGTGCCGTAGATAAAAGTTGTTCTGCCAAAATGAAGTATTACGTTAAACAATTGGTGTTCGGTGGTGCTAAGGCGTTATCTGACATTGGCAGCCATCAGTTATTGGTGCTGTATCAGCAGAACAATACGACATACATACCAAACATGTACGTAACATTGGCGCATACAATATTGATCTTACTATGGAGGTCTGTCTCATCTATTCTTGTTTTAAAGGCATAATTGAATTGAAATTGAATCCCAATCACAATCCTGAACTTTATTCTCATAATGAGATACTTTTTTTGCCGCTTGGGCAGGTACAGCATGCACTGTGACTGATGGCTGCAGTGGAGTCACGCTAAATATTCGTTTCTAACATGATAATTGGACAATTACCATCTGTTACTATGAATTCTAATCTGACATGTTCCCTGTAATAGAGTTACCGCCGGGTTGTTGAGTTTGTACTGGCTCGCCAACTGGCAACCCTGGCGGTCGAGATGAAATGCTCTCGTGCATCCATCGTCCTCTGTCAGCCTACTGAACCAATCCCCAATTATGGGAAGCCCTCACCGCGCTAACCATCTGGCCTCGGCTAACACAGCACTACAAATATTTGATTGGGGTAATCACTGCGCATTTCTAGGCTACCTCCACCCAGGTGATGGACTATAAAATGATGATTAGCTTTGCAGGTTCACGGAAATCAGTTTTTCTTTTGCTTTTATTCATAAATCTGAAGGACATCTGTCGTAACCCTTTCTATCTTCCACCAGAGAATGCTGTCGTCCGAAGGAATGTCTCTGGTGTCTTAAATGATCTCGCAGGCTGCGTCAGTTGAACGCCCGCCAGCTTGTGGTGACGCCGTGAGGGAAAAGTCATCTTAGTGCGAGGTGGTGTCGCATCCCGTCGAAGGAAGAACTTCTTGCTCCAAAGGAGTCCAACCTCACCATTACCGAGTGTAGCGAAGTCTTGCAGGAACACCTGGAGATGAGGCCTTCCTAGTTATATGATACTAAAGAAAAGCAAAGTTATCTCTTTGTATAAAAATATAAAACCTACTTAGAGATAGAATTCATATATATAGAGAAATTCTTTATCTAATCGAGTTCACTGTTTGAGTCTCTAATTGATTGGGGTAATCCCTCAGGAAGAAGAGAGGTGTTCCAATCCTGCAGAAGTGACACTGACCAGCTACCGTAATTTAGGGCACCACTTGCGGCCCGTAAGGAGCAACTGCGACATTGATTCGAAGTCTTAATCTGTGGTGAGGTCTGGCAGCTGATGTTAACAGTTATTTGTGTCTGTAAGCAGAGACATGGTTACGCTGGTGGTGTACAGCTCTAGTACATTTGTATAGGCCATAGGTCCGTGCCTCCGCGTACACTGGCCCGCCACTGTCAATATATCTCTTTAATTGGACGAAGGCCGCGCCCCATAGACCTGGCTGGGTGATTAAGAAGGAGGCTGGCGAGGTCGAGACACACTCAGAACCACCTGGCTACACTCTCTCTCTCTCTCTCTCTCTCTCTCTCTCTCTCTCTCTCTCTCTCTCTATATATATATATATATATATATATATATATATATATATATATATATATATATATATATATATATATATATATATATATATATATATATATATATGTATCTATCTATCTAATTATCTATCTATCTATCTATCTATCTATCTATCTATCTTGTCTTTATCGTTCCATGAGTGAATCAAGATCATACCATCTGAACAACTAATACCATCCAACTGAGTCACTGATATCAAACCCCTAACGAAAAGTGGTTATGATGCGTTGTGGTAGGTACATCCAGCTTAAGTTAATCAGCCAAGGGTGACTTATCAGTCTATTCATCGTATGACATCGTATCTCTTCCTTCTTTTTCAGTGGTTGGGGAAGGATAAGTTATGGTCAGTTTTGATATACAGCATATATATATATTTATTTTATCCCTGAGGATAGGGGAGAAAGAATACTTCCCACGTATTCACTACGTGCCGTAGAAGGCGACTAAAAGGAGAGGGAGCGGGAGGCTGGAAATCCTCCACTCTCGTTTTTTTAATTTTTCCAGAAGAGGAACAGAGAAGTGGGCCAAGTGAGAATATTTCCTCAAAGGCCCAGTCCTCTGTTCTTAGCTCTACCTCACTAACGCGGAAGATGGCAAATAGTATGAAAAAGAAAAAAAATCATTTATTCATTTTTTATACGTTATCGTCGTCTCCCGCGTTAGCAAGGTAGCGCAAGGAGACAGAAGAAAGAATAACCCAACCCACCCACATACACATGTATATACATTCATGTCCACACACGCACATATACATACCTATACATTTCAACGTATACATATATACACATACACAGACATATACATATATACACATGCACATACTTCATACTGACCGCCTTTATTCATTCTCGTCGCCACCCCGCCACACATGAAATGACAACCCCCTCCCCCGCACGCGAGCGAGGTAGCGCTAGGAAAAGACACCAAAGGCCACATTCGTTCACACTCAGTCTCTAGCTGTTATGTATAATGCACCGAAAACCACAGTTCCCTTTCCACATCCAGTCCCCACAAAACTTTCCATGGTTTGCCCCAGACGCTTCACATGCCCTGGTTCAATCCATTGACAGCACGTCGACCCCGGTATACCACATCGTTCCAATTCACTCTATTCCTTGCACGCCTTTTACCCTCATGCATGTTCAGGCCCTGATCGCCCAAATTCTTTTTCACTCCATCTTTCCACCTCCAATTTGGTCTCCCACTTCTCCTCATTCCCTCCACCTCTGACAAATATATCCTCTTTGTCAATCTTTCCTCACTCATTCTCTCCATGTAACCAAAACATTTCAAAACACCCTCTTCTGCTCTCTCAACCACACTCTTTTTATTACCACACATCTCTCTTACCCTTTCATTACTTAGTAACTCAAACCACCTCACGCCACATATTGTCCTCAAACATCTCATTTCTAACACATCCACCCTCCGCCGCACAACTGTATCTATAGCCCACGCCTCGCAGCCATATAACATTGTTGGAACCATTATTCCTTCAAACATACCCAATTTTGCCTTCCGAGAAAATGTTCTCGCCTTCTACACATTCTTCAACGCTTCCAGAACTTTCGCCCTCTCCCCCACCCTGTGACTCACTTCCGCTTCCATGGTTCCATCCGCTGCCAAATCCAGTCCCAGATATCTAAAACACTTCATTTCCTCCACTTTTTCTCCATTCAAACTCACCTCCCAATTGACTTGTCCCTCAACCCTACTGTACTCAATAACCTTGCTCTTATTATATATATATATATATATATATATATATATATATATATATATATATATATATATATATATATATATATATATATATATATATATATATATATATATATATATATATATATATATATATATATATATATATAAATATACATATATATATATATATATATATATATATAATTTTTTTTTTTTTTTTTGCTTTGTCGCTGTCTCCCGCGTTTGCGAGGTAGGGCAAAGAAACAGACGAAAGAAAATGGCCGAACCCATCCCCCCCATACACATGTATATACATACGTCCACACACGCAAATATACATACTTACACAGCTTTCCATGGTTTACCCCAGACGCTTCACATGCCCCGATCCAATCCACTGACAGCAGGTCAACCCCGGTATACCACATCGCTCCAATTCACTCTATTCCTTGCCCTCCTTTCACCCTCCTGCATGTTCAGGCCCCGATCACACAAAATCTTTTTCACTCCATCTTTCCACCTCAAATTTGGTCTCCCTCTTCTCCTCGTTCCCTCCACCTCCGACACATATATCCTCTTGGTCAATCTTTCCTCACTCATTCTCTCCATGTGCCCAAACCATTTCAAAACACCCTCTTCTGCTCTCTCAACCACGCTCTTTTTATTTCCACACATCTCTCTTACCCTTACGTTACTTACTCGATCAAACCACCTCACACCACACATTGTCCTTAAACATCTCATTTCCAGCACATCCATCCTCCTGCGCACAACTCTATCCATAGCCCACGCCTCGCAACCATACAACATTGTTGGAACCACTATTCCTTCAAACATACCCATTTTTGCTTTCCGAGATAATGTTCTCGACTTCCACATATTCTTCAAGGATCCCAGAATTTTCGCCCCCTCCCCCACCCTATGATTAACTTCCGCTTCCATGGTTCCATCCGCTGCCAGATCCACTCCCAGATATCTAAAACACTTCAATTCCTCCAGTTTTTCTCCATTCAAACTCACCTCCCAATTGACTTGACCCTCAACCCTACTGTACCTAATAACCTTGCTCTTATTCACATTTACTCTTAACTTTCTTCTTTCACACACTACCAAACTCAGTCACCAGCTTCTGCAGTTTCTCACATGAATCAGCCACCAGCGCTGTATCATCAGCGAACAACAACTGACTTACTTCCCAAGCTCTCTCATCCCCAACAGACTTCAAACTTGCCCCTCTTTCCAAAACTCTTGCATTCACCTGCCTAACAACCCCATCCATAAACAAATTAAACAACAATGGAGACATCACACACCCCTGCCGCAAACCTACATTCACTGAGAACCAATCACTTTCCTCTCTTCCTACACGTACACATGCCTTACATCCTCGATAAAAACTTTTCACTGCTTCTAACAACTTTCCTCCCGCACCATATATTCTTAATACCTTCCACAGAGCATCTCTATCAACTCTATCATATGCCTTCTCCAGATCCATAAATGCTACATACAAATCCATTTGCTTTTCTAAGTATTTCTCACCTACATTCTTCAAAGCAAACACCTGATCCACACATCCTCTACCACTTCTGAAACCACACTGCTCTTCCCCAATCTGATGCTCTGTACATGCCTTCACCCTCTCAATCAATACCCTCCCATATTATTTACCAGGAATACTCAACAAACTTATACCTCTGTAATTTGAGCACTCACTCTTATCCCCTTTGTCTTTGTACAATGGCACTATGCACGCATTCCGCCAATCCTTAGGCACCTCGCCGTGAGTCATACATACATTAAATAACCTCACCAACCAGTCAACAATACAGTCACCCCCTTTTTTAATAAATTCCACTGCAATACCATCCAAACCTGCTGCCTTGCCGGCTTTCATCTTCCGCAAAGCTTTTACTACCTCTTCTCTGTTTACCAAATCATTTTCCCTAACCCTCTCACTTTGCACACCACCTCGACCAAAACACCCTATATCTGCCACTCTATCATCAAACACATTCAACAAACCTTCAAAATACTCACTCCATCTCCTTCTCACATCACCACTACTTGTTATCACCTCCCCATTTGCGCCCTTCACTGAAGTTCCCATTTGCTCCCTTGTCTTACGCACTTTATTTACCTCCTTCCAGAACATCTTTTTATTCTCACTAAAATTTAATGATACTCTCTTACCCCAACTCTCATTTGCCCTTTTTTTCACCTCTTGCACCTTTCCCTTGACCTCCTGTCTCTTTCTTTTATACGTCTCCCACTCAACTGCATTTTTTCCCTGCAAAAATCATCCAAATGCCTCTCTCTTCTCTTTCACTAATACTCTTACTTCTTCATCCCACCACTCACTACCCTTTCTAATCAACCCACCTCCCACTCTTCTCATGCCACAAGTATCTTTTGCGCAATCCATCACTGATTCCCTAAATACATCCCATTCCTCCCCCACTCCCCTTACTTCCATTGTTCTCACCTTTTTCCATTCTGTACTCAGTCTCTCCTGGTACTTCCTCACACAAGTCTCCTTCCCAAGCTCACTTACTCTCACCACCCTCTTCACCACAACATTCACTCTTTTTTTCTGAAAACCCATACAAATCTTCACCTTAGCCTCCACAAGATAATGATCAGACATCCCTCCAGTTGCACCTCTCAGCATATTAACATCCAAAAGTCTCTCTTTCGCGCGCCTGTCAATTAACACGTAATCCAATAACGCTCTCTGGCCATCTCTCCTACTTACATAAGTATACTTATGTATATCTCGCTTTTTAAACCAGGTATTCCCAATCATCAGTCCTTTTTCAGCACATAAATCTACAAGCTCTTCACCATTTCCATTTACAACACTGAACACCCCATGTATACCAATTATTCCCTCAACTGCCACATTACTCACCTTTGCATTCAAATCACCCGTCACTATAACCCGGTCTCGTGCATCAAAACCACTAACACACTCATTCAGCTGCTCCCAAAACACTTGCCTCTCATGATCTTTCTTCTCATGCCCAGGTGCATATGCACCAATAATCACCCATCTCTCTCCATCAACTTTCAGTTTTACCCATATTAATCGAGAATCTACTTTCTTACATTCTATCACGTACTCCCACAACTCCTGTTTCAGGAGTACTGCTACTCCTTCCCTTGCTCTTCTCCTCTCACTAACCCCTGACTTTACTCCCAAGACATTCCCAAACCACTCTTCCCCTTCACCCTTGAGCTTCGTTTCACTCAGAGCCAAAACATCCAGGTTCCTTTCCTCAAACATACTACCTATCTCTCCTTTTTTCACATCTTTGTTACATCCACACACATTTAGGCACCCCAATCTGAGCCTTCGAGGAGTATGAGCACTCCCCGCGTGACTCCTTCTTCTGTTTCCCATTTTAGAAAGTTAAAAAATACAAGGAGGGGAGGATTTCTGGCCCCCCGCTCCTGTCCCCTCTAGTCGCTTTCTACGACACGCGAGGAATGCGTGGGAAGTATTCTTTCACCCCTATCCCCAGGGATAATATACATATATATATATACACATACACACACATACACACACACACGCACATATACACACACACACACACACATATATATACATATGAAAAATGTATACTTATGTATATCTCGCTTTTTAAACCAGGTATTCCCAATCACCAGTCCTTTTTTAGCAGATAAGTCTACAAGCTCTTCACCATTTCCATTTACAACACTGAACACCCCATGTATACCAATTATTCCCTCAACTGCCACATTACTCACCTTTGCATTCAAATCACCCATCACTATAACCCGGTCTCGTGCATCAATATATATATATATATATATATATATATATATATATATATATATATATATATATATATATATATGAATATTCGGCATCTTTCGCGTTAGCGAGGTAGCGCTAAGAACAGAGGACTAAGCCTTAGAGGGCATATCCTCACTTGGCCCCCTTCTCTGTTCATTCTTTTGGAAAATTAAAAAAGGGAGGGGAAGATATCCAGCCCCCGCTCCCTCCATCCCTAGTCACCTTTTACAACACGTAAGGAACATGTGGAAAGTATGTAGGTACCGAAGGAGCTCTTTCTAAGTAAGGTTCCATTATCTTATCCAAGACGTCCTTCCGGAGGTTCCTGCAGCAGAAGGCTGTGCTACTTCCAGTAGCAGGGAAATTTGAACTCCTTCAGAGAGAGAAATTCTTCAACAAAACTGTTGTCTTAACGATACTGCCTCGCCAAAGTGACTTGTAACTCGCTGTTAACCTCATGCTGTAGCATTTATCATATACATGTATATAGATAGATGACAAATTGCTAGATAGATAGTTAGATAGATAGATGAATGAATAGATAGATGAATAGATACAAAGTTGATAAATAGGTAGATAGATAGGTCAAAATCAAGCTAATTGTGCGAGTGAAGCGTAACGGGTTTTGTCCTTTTATTTAAGTAGACGACAGACAGCTAGATACATGAGGTTAGCGTAGCATAACCTGCTTATACTGGAACTGCTACTAGGAGTCGTCAGCATAGTGCTGTGGATCATGAACGTACACACACACACACACACACAAACAAACCAAACCTGAATGAGAATTCACAGAGATAAGACAGAAGATAGAAATACGACGATTTTCCAGCATATTTTAAGCGAGAGACCTAAACGATTATATATTCTTCCGTTGTAGCATAATGTACGAGGAACTGTTATGTAACCTTCTAATGAATAAAAGACACACAAATGTTATTTCTGTTGATCATGATTCTCTGTCGCTGAACACACTAGCGATTCATTCCTTATATATCATGAATATATTATTACTGTTATGAACGGTGCTTAATACGCCTTGCGTTATAGATCGAGGAGGTTAAGGATGAATGATAAATCAGTTACAGTTACGTAACCTCCGCCTTCTGGCTCCTCACCATGTTTGAGCCAACTGGACAGACTTTATTTTTGTAACCAAACAAATCAGGTTCATTTGGGTTACGGTACGTCGAGATGGGATGAGGTTAAATGTATTATAGTTTGATCTGTAAATCTGTAGTTTGTAATCAGTTGTGGGGTAGGTCTAACCATGTAATCAGGTTGTGGACTAGGTCTGACCAAATCACAGCTTACCAAACTCAGGTTAGATCTAGAGACACTAGTATAGACTTGGATATATTTTACTTAGGACCATCCAACAACTAGAGAAAGGAAAGTAACACAATTACTTCTAAGACAATATAGTATTATATCTACTAAATCAACCACGTTCACCACAGCTGAGACATCTACTTCACAGATTAACCCAAACTTAACACAACCGTCATACCTGCAAAATGCCACAAAAGTCTCGGATCTCACATCCACGTCTACTGCGTCTGGCACAGTTAGCTAATCTTTCATTTGTGCCTCATCTGCCACAGTTGTTATACTTTTAGATCTTAAAGTTAATAAACTTTAAAGATCAACTCTTCCCATCTGAAAGCTTATAATGCCCAACTCGTATTCTTAACTCTGCGCCCATTGCTGTAAAAATATGGAAAACCTAATCAACATTTGTCTTACCCCGCTGCATAAAACAAGAAATATTGCAATTCACCAGTATTTACTTCAGATATATACTCACAATATGCAAGATGTTCCTGGGATGTCTGCACATCTACAGCCTGCCCTCCAGGTGCACAGCGGATGACCTGTCGACCATCGCCCGCAAATGTATTAACTAAACAATCGCTGAAGAGCAGCTACCGTGCAGACAGTAGCCTCTATGATTACTGGCGAGGAAAGACCTGTGGACAGGGTTGGTGGACCAGTCCAAACATGGCTTGTGGGACACCAACTGCTCAGATAACTGTGGACCAGATCAGTGGTTACCCCATCGATCTGGACTGAACTATCACCACAACCCCGAACGCGGATTCCCAAGAACTCTCAAGATTTTCACTGGATTTGTATTTTCCTCTTCCTTCTTTCAGGAACCATTAGACAATTGCTCGGTTCATAAACTTCGATGGTTTGTGAAGCTGTTCCCTGGGTGACTGAAGGTTGTAACTCTACAATGATCACCCCAGGTTATTATAACCTTTCAGAATAAATGATGATCTAAATCCTTAAGACAACCTTGTGGCTTAACTTACCGCCATAACTTTAGAAATTTACTCTTAACATTTTTACGATGTCTTCAGTTCCCGGGGTTCCTTTCCATTGCCATTTGGGGTTCGGTTCTTCAACATAACTCTTGCGTTTACCACTCCAGAATATATCTGTAAGATAACTCAGCAGGTTAACTCTTGGACGTTTAACATCTTGGTCTAACTCTAAGATTAACTTTCCGGCATCAATATCACTCTACCTCGTGAGAGTAACTCTACAGGTTAATACGTCCCATTATTTCCATTATGCTGACATTTCTGGTCTTATGTTAAGCTTTCTAACTCCAAGGTGTACTGGGTTCGAGTGGAGATCAGGGATGGGTCCAAAGCCTCATAGCTATTCAGCGAGACAGGTAAGTCCAGTGGGTCATAACCATAAAAGATAAGAAGACTTAATGAGTCAGTATCTAAGCCATGGTTAACGAGGCCAGTATTATGGGTCCAAGAGTGGCCGAGGTCTTAGGTTCGAGGTACGCCAAGGTTAGGTTCCCAGGCGCTGCGGCAGCCGGGAGTAGCTAGCACGGAGAGTGAACCACCACTTGTCCCGGTGATGGACTCAGACGTTGTCAAGGAGCACCCAGAGTTATCGGTTTAAGAGCACCAGCGGTTGTGGCTGGAGGAGCTGTGAATCCTAGAGTTGCCGATGTTATGGGCCCAGGATTCGTTAGGGACTTAAACCCCGAGATATGGACACAGGAGTTGTCAAGGTAACTGGACCAACGTTATTATGGACTTCAGAGGTTTGAGCCCAGAGGCTGCTAATCTTATTAGGGCCAGGAGGTTACAAGGGTTATGGGGCCAAGAAAATGCTGAGATGCTGAGGACCCAAGAACAATTGTTGGACTCACCGACTCTGTTGTTTTGTTTATAGGTCAAAGAATAGCTTGAATCATAGACTTTGAAATTCAAAGATTGTCGCCCGAGGAGGAATTTAGGTCATGCTCTGGAGCAGCAAGTGTTGAGGGTCCTGGATCAGCGAGTGCAGAGAGTCTCGATATCTTGGCCTTAATATCAGGTGGTAACCCAAACGACCTAGTCGTCACTACACCGTCTTGTAACGTCCTTCTTCGTAGCGGCGTTTGTATAGAATCTTTAAAATGTGTAGCGTCTTTTACATCACTGTAGCGCCGTTTTGAATTCTTTCATTGTTTCTTACCTTTGTTTATGTCTTCCACTTTTTACCAGAGTTTTTGCCATCTTGACGAATATACAGTTACAGCGGCGTCTTCCGTCTTTTGGCCGCTTCTTTTCTTTATCATTAATTCGTTATATAGAATTTTCAGGTTGTGACAAAACCTTTGATGGATAGTTAACATGTTTCTGGATAAACATTGTTTCTAGGGTTATGAAGACGCTCCT
>NC_092234.1:23557768-23650333 GCF_036320965.1 Panulirus ornatus | reverse complement strand
TCCTCTCGAAGGCTAAGATTAGGGTGTCTAAATGCGTGTGGATGTAACCAAGATGAGAAAAAGGAGAGATAGTTAGTATGTTTGAGGAAAGGAACCTGGATGTTTTGGCTCTGAGTGAAACAAAGCTCAAGGGTAAAGGGGAAGAGCGGTTTGGGAATGTTTTCGGACTAAAGTCATGGGTTCGTGAGAGAAGAGCATGGGAAGTAGTAGCACTACTCCAGAAACAGGAGTGGTGGGAGTATGTGATAGTGTAAGAAAGTAAACTCTAGATTGATATAGGTAAAACTGAAAATGGATGGAGAGAGATGGGTGATTATCGGTGCTTATGCACCTGTGCATGAGATGAAAGATCATGAAAGGCAAGTGTTTTAGGAGCAGCTGAGTGAGTGTGTTAGTACTTTTGATGCACGAGACCGGGTGATATTGATGGGTGATTTGAATGCAAAGGTGAATAATGTGGCAGTTGAGGGAATAATTGGTGTACATTGGATGCTCATTGTTGTAAATGGAAATAGTGAAGAGCTTGTAGATTTGTGTACTGAAAAAGGAATGGTGATTGGGATTACCTGGTTTAGAAAGAGCGATATGTATAAGTATACGTATGTAAGTAGGAGAGATGGCCAGAGAGCGTTATTGAATTACGTGTTAATTGACAGGCGCGCGAAAGAGACTTTTGGATGTTAATGTGCTTGGAGGTGCAGCTGGAGGGATGTCTGATCATTATCTTGTTAAGTCGAAGGTGAAGATTTGTAGAGGTTCTCACTAAAGAAGAGAGAATGTTGGGGTAAAGAGAGTGGTGAGAGTAAGTGAGCTTGGGAAGGAGACTTGTGTGAGGAAGTACCGCGAGAAACTGATTGCAAAATGGAAAAAGGTGAGAACATCGGACATAAGGGGAGTGGGGGAGGAATGGGATGTATTTAGGGAAGCAGTGATGGCTTGTGCAAAAGATGCTTGTGGCATGAGAAGCGTGGGAGGTGGGTTGATTAGAAAGGGTAGTGAGTGGTGGGATGAAGAAGTAACATTATTAGTGAAAGAAAAAAGAGAGGCATTTGGACGACTTCTGCAGGGAAATAGTGCCAATAACTGGAAGATATATAAAAGAAAGAGGCAGAAGGTCAAGAGAAAGGTGCAAGAGGTGAAAAAGAGGGCAAATGAGAGTTTGGGTGAGAGAGTATCATTCAATTTTAGGGAAAATAAAAGATGTTTTGGAAGGAAGTAAATAAAGTGCGTAAGACAAGAGAACGAATGGGAACATCGGTCAAGGGGGCTAATGGGGAGGTAAAAACAAGTAGTGGTGATGTGAGAAGGAGATGGAATGAGTATTTTGAAGGTTTGTTGAATGTGTTAGATGAAAGAGTGGCAAATAGAGGATGTTTTGGTAGACGTGGTGCACTAAGTAAGAGGGTTAGGGAGAATGATCTGGTGAACAGAGAAGAGGTAGTAAAAGCTTTGCGAAAGATGAAAGCCGGCATGGCAGCGGGTTTAGATGGTATTGCAGTGGAATTTATCAAAAAAGGAGGTGACTGTGCTGTTGACTGATTGGTAAGGATATCTAATGTATATATGACTCATAGTGAGGAGCCTGAGCATTGGCAGAATGCATGCATAGTTCCATTATACAAAGGCAAAGGGCGAATGCTCAAATTACAAAGGTATAAGTTTGATGAGTATTCCTGGGAAATAATATGGAAGGGTATTGATTGAGAGGGTGAAAGCATGTACAGAGCATCAGACTGAGGAAAAGCAGTGTGGTTTCAGAAGTGGTAAAGGATGTGTGGATCAGGTGCTTGCTTTGAAGAATGTATATGAGAAATACTTAGAAAAGGAAATGGATTTGTATGTAGCATTTATGGATCTGGAGAACACATATGATAGAGCTGATAGAGATGCTCTGTGGAAAGTATTAAGAATATATGGTGTGGGAGGTGAGTTGCTAGAAGCAGTGAAAAGTTTTTATTGAGTATGTAAGGCATTTGTACGAGTAGGAAGAGAGGAAAGTGATTGGTTTTCAGCGAATGTCGGTTTGCACCAGAGGTGCGTGATGTCTCCATGGTTGTTTAATTTGTTTATACATGTGGTTTATAAGGACATGAATGCAAGTTTTGGAGAGGGAGACAAGTATGCAGTCAGTTGTGGATGAGAGAGCTTAGAAAATGAATCAGTTGTTGTTAGCTGAAGATACAGCGCTGGTGGTTGATTCTTGTGAGAAACTGCAGAAGCTGGTGACTGAGTTTGGTAAAGTGTGTGAAAGAAGAAAGCTGAGAGTAAATGTGAATAAGAGCAAGGTTATTAGGTACAGCAGGGTTGAGGGACAAGTCAATTTGGAGGTAAGTTTGAATGAAGAAAAACTGGAGGAGGTAAAGTGTTTTAGATATCTTGGAGTGGTTTTGGCAGCAGATGGAACCATGGAAGCGGAAGTGAGTCACAGGGTGTGGGAGGGGGCGAAACTTCTGGGAGCGTTGAAAAATGTGTGGAAGTCGAGAACTTTATCTAGTAAAACAAAAATGGGTATGTTTGAAGGAATAGTGGTTCTAACAATGTTATATGGTTGCAAGGCATGGGCTACAGATAGAGTTGTGCGGAGGAGGGTGGATGTGCTGGAAATGAGATGTTTCAGGACAGTATGCGGTGTGAGTAAGTAATGAAAGGGTAAGAGAGATGTTTGGTGATAAAAAGAATGTGGTTGAGAGAGCAGAAGAGGATGGAGGGAATGAGTTAGGAAAGATTGACAAAGAGGATATATATCAGAGGTAGAGGGAACGAGGATAAATGGGAGACGAAATTGGAGGTGGAAGGATGGAGTGAAAAAGATTTTGAGCGATTGGAGCCTGAACATGCAGGAGGGTGAAAGGTGTGCAAGGAATAGAGTGAATTGGAACGATGTGGTATACCGGGGCCGACGTGCTGTCAATGGATTGAACCAGGGTATATGAAGCGTCTGAAGTAAGCCATGGAAAATTTTTTTTGGCCTGGATTTGGAAAGGGAGCTGTGGTTTCGGTGCATTATACATGACAGCTAGAGACTGAGTGTGAACGAATGTGGCCTTTTTTGTCTTTTCCTATCGCTACCTCGCGCGCATGCTGGGGGAGAGGGTTGTCATTTCATGTGTGGCGGGTTGGCGACAGGAACGAATAAAGGCAGCAAGCATGAATTATGTACATTTGTATGTATGTACATGTCTGTGTATGTATATGTATGTATACATTGAAATCTACAGGTACGTATATGTGCGTGTGTGGATGTGTATGTGTATACACATGTATGTGGGTGGGTTGGGCCTTTCGTCTGTTTCCTTGCGCTACCTACCTCGCTAGCGCGAGAGACAGCGACAAAGCTAATAAATATAAAAACATATATACAAATATATATATATATATATATATATATATATATATATATATATATATATATATATATATATATATATATATATATATATATATATATATATATATATATTTTGCTTTGTCGCTGTCTCCCGCGTTTGCGAGGTAGCGCAAGGAAAAAGACGAAAGAAATGGCCCAACCCACCCCCATACAAATGTATATACATACACGTCCACACACGCAAATATACATACCTACACAGCTTTCCATGGTTTACCCCAGACGCTTCACATGCCCTGATTCAATCCACTGACAGCACGTCAACCCCGGTATACCACATCGATCCAATTCACTCTATTCCTTGCCCTCCTTTCACCATCCTGAATGTTCAGGCCCCGATCACACAAAATCTTTTTCACTCCATCTTTCCACCTCCAATTTGGTCTCCCACTTCTCCTCGTTCCCTCCACCTCCGACACATATATCCTCTTGGTCAATCTTTCCTCACTCATTCTCTCCATGTGCCCAAACCATTTCAAAACACCCTCTTCTGCTCTCTCAACCACGCTCTTTTTATTTCCACACATCTCTCTTACCCTTACGTTACTTACTCGATCAAACCACCTCACACCACATATTGTCCTCAAACATCTCATTTCCAGCACATCCACCCTCCTGCGCACAACTCTATCCATAGCCCACGCCTCGCAACTATACAACATTGTTGGAACCACTATTCCTTCAAACATACCCATTTTTGCTTTCCGAGATAATGTTCTCGACTTCCACACATTCTTCAAGGCTCCCAGGATTTTCGCCCCCTCCCCCACCCTATGATCCACTTCCGCTTCCATGGTTCCATCCGCTGCCAGATCCACTCCCAGATATCTAAAATACTTTACTTCCTCCAGTTTTTCTCCATTCAAACTTACCTCCCAATTGACTTGACCCTCAACCCTAATGTACCTAATAACCTTGCTCTTATTCACATTTACTCTTAACTTTCTTCTTTCACACACTTTAACAAACTCAGTCACCAGCTTCTGCAGTTTCTCACATGAATCAGCCACCAGCGCTGTATCATCAGCCAACAACAACTGACTCACTTCCCAAGCTCTCTCATCCCCAACAGACTTCATACTTGCCCCTCTTTCCAAAACTCTTGCATTTACCTCCCTAACAAACCCATCCATAAACAAATTAAACAACCATGGAGACATCACACACCCCTGCCGCAAACCTACGTTCACTGAGAACCAATCACTTTCCTCTCTTCCTACACGTACACATGCCTTACATCCTCGACAAAAACTTTTCACTGCTTTTAACAACTTGCCTTCCACACCATATATTCTTAATACCTTCCACAGAGCATCTCTATCAACTCTATCATATGCCTTCTCCAGATCAATAAATGCTACATAGAAATCCATTTGTTTTTCTAAGTAATTCTCGCATATATTCTTCAAAGCAAACTCCTGATCCACACATCCTCCACCACTTCTGAAACCACACTGCTCTTCCCCAATCTGATGCTCTGTACATGCCTTCACCTTCTCAATCAATACCCTCCCATATAATTTACCAGGAATACTCAACAACTTATACCTCTGTAATTTGAGCACTCACTCTTAGCCCCTTTGCCTTTGTGTAATGGCACTATGCAAGCATTCCGCCAATCCTCAGTCACCTCACCATGAGTCATACGTACATTAAATTACCTTACCAACCAGTCAATAATACAGTCTCCCCCTTTTTTAATAAATTCCACTGCAATACCATCCAAACCTGCTGCCTTGCCGGCTTTCATCTTCCGCAAAGCTTTTACTACCTCTTCTCTGTTTACCAAATCATTTTCCCTAACCCTCTCACTTTGCACACCACCTCGACCAAAACACCCTATATCTGCCACTCTATCTTCAAACACATTCAACAAACCTTCAAAATACTTACTCCATCTCCTTCTTACATCACCACTACTTGTTATCACCTCCCCATTTGCGCCCTTCACTGAAGTTCCCATTTGCTCCCTTGTCTTACGCACTTTATTTTCCTCCCTCCAGAACATCTTTTTATTCTCCCTAAAATTTAATGATACTCTCTCACCTCAACTTTCATTTGCCCTCTTTTTCACCTCTTGCACCTTTCTCTTGACCTCCTGTCTCTTTCTTCTATACATCTCCCACCCAATTGCATTTTTTCCCTGCACAAATCGTCCAAATGCCTCTCTCTTCTGTTTCACTAATAATCTTACTTCTTCATCCCACCACTCACTACTCTTTCTAATCAACCCACCTCCCACTCTTCTCATGCCACAAGCATCTTTTGCGCAATCTATCACTGATTCCCTAAATACATCCCATTCCTCCCCCACTCCCCTCACTTCCATTGTTCTCACCTTTTTCCATTCCGTACTCAGTCTCTCCTGGTACTTCCTCACACAAGTGTCCTTCCCAAGCTCACTTACTCTCACCACCCTCTTCACCCCAACATTCACTCTTCTTTTCTGAAAACCTATACAAATCTTCACCTTAGCCTCCACAAGATAATGATCAGACATCCCTCCAGTTGCACCTCTCAGCACATTAACATCCAAAAGTCTCTCTTTCGCGCGCCTGTCAATTAACACAAAATCCAATAACGCTCTCTGGCCATCTCTCCTACTTACATACGTATACTTATGTATATCTCGCTTTTTAAACCAGGTATTCCCAATCACCAGTCCTTTTCCAGCACACATATATATATATATATATATATATATATATATATATATATATATATATATATATATATATATATATATATATATATATATATATATATATATATATATATATATATATATATATATATTTATATTGGAAAGGATCACAATTTTGAGCGTGATCAAGATATTCCAATGGGTCCACGGGGAAAATGAAACACGAAAATTCCCAAGTGCACTTTCGTGTAATAATCACATCATCAGGGGAGACACAAGAGAGAAATATAACAGTCATTTGATATACACCAAAGAGACGAAGCTTGGACCAAATGGCTTCCTAGCTTCGTCTTTTTGGTGTATATCAACTGACTGTTATATTTCTCTCTGTGTCTCCCCTGATGATGTGATTATTACACGAAAGTGCACTTGGGAACTTTTCGTGTTTCATTTTCCCCATGGATTCATAGGAATATATATATATATATATATATATATATATATATATATATATATATATATATATATATATATATATTTGTATAAACCAACATATATCTCGGTCTTTATATTAGAGGTGAGCCTTGTTCACAGTGGCGACCCCTCTCATATATTAAGCTGGTGACGTATACTACAGAAGCACGTCAGAACTCTCATATAATTCAGCACTAACTTTCCCCTTATTCAACCGAGTAAAAGGTCACAATGTGACCTCCTCCGCCTTCCCACACATTCATTATTCACAAGGCTGGCCAGGCTGACCTTGTTATGCATGTTTGGATCACTCGTGAACCTGGTGCACCTTCTCACATCAGGCTCCTCCTGTTAACGTCTTACCCGCCACCACCGTACACTGGCCTGCTTCAGCCTCGGTCTGGGAGACGATCCTAATGTGTATTGCACAGTTCGTTGAGCTTCTACATGCGTTCACAGAAAACTTCAGTGTAAGTTTCGTTGATCTAATCACGCTGTATGACACACACTGAAAGCGGAGGTACTCATTGTAGAAGGGGGGGCTGCTGCTGTGCCAAATATATTTTCCCTTCTTGACCAAATTTAACTCGTGTTTTGTTGACTAGATCAGCCATGCCTAGGTCGAACTATGTGAATTCTGACCTCAGAAAGGCTTCTATTACATCGATGAGGTCAGTCCTAGCTCAGGGTAACCTTTACGTCACTCACTTCAAGGAAGTGTACATGTAGTCTGGTTGCCAGCTCAGTCTTTGGAGAGTTTAATCGTTTGGGCCCAAACGTTCATAAGGCTTAAATGATAATTCTTTGACAAATTTATTTATGCATCAACAAAGAATATACTGGAATTGTTGACGAGAGGAGTTTCTCTTTATCATTGTCGTATGTAATTCCTGCAGTAACTTAAACGATGCCAGAACATATGATTACCTCGTCAGGATGCAGCACAACTAGTTCTCTGAGCTTTAATCAAGGTATGGGATACATATATATATATATATATATATATATATATATATATATGTATTAATATTTCTGCTTATGATCATATCCCGAGGGATATTTCAACTCACTTGCTAGGGTCCTGACTTTGCCCGTTCTTATTTTGGAAGAGGTAGCGACAAATATGGATTCAAAAGGATGTTGTAACACAGACTGCATCAAATAAGTCGGACATATCTTTCCTATGTATTTTGCACAACCTTGTAAGTTGTCTGCCATAAGTCATTCATATAGTGGTAAAAATGATGCTCTTTGATTCTCATCTATAAGAGGATTAACCATTAACAGAATTAGGATCTTTTTTAGTGGTAAAGCGGTGTTTGCTTTAATCAAACACTTTCACTCGAATCTGCTACCACAGTCGGCTCATCAGCAAACAATAAATGACTCGCCTCCTAGTCTCATCCATCACCAACTGGTATACCTACTCATCTCTACAAAACCCCTGCATTTACCTCTCATAATATCATCCATAAACAGATTAAACAGCCATTGCGACATCACACTCCCTTGCCGTAGGCCCACCTTCGCCTAGGACAACCCACCCATCTCTACCTACTCGCATGCATGCCTTACTGTCTTGATAAAATCCCCTCACTGTTCTTTATAGCTTACCTCCGATATACAGTATATTCGCAGCACCTTCCACAAAGCATCTCTGTCAAATCTGTGATATACTCTCCGAGTTCCTTGAAAGCCACATAAAAATCCTTCTGTTTCTCAAAGTATTTGTCACACACATTCTCCAAGGCAAACACTTGATCTACACATCCTCTACCACTCTTGAGACAACTTTCTTCATGCCAAGTCTGATGCTCTGTTTGTGCCACCACTCTCTTAATCACCACTCTTCCGAACGCTTGCCAGGCACACTCAACAAACTTATACTTCTATAATTCAAACACTTGCCTTGCCTTTATACAAAGGTGAGGAGGAGATGGAATGTAAAGTTTGAAGGATTGTTGTACGTGAAAGATAATAGAATGGCATATGTAGAGTGTTTGGGTATGGGAGGTAGAGGAAGTGCGAGTCATGGAGAGTTGTTTGGTGAGGAGAGGCGAGATGATGAAAGCCTTGCATAAAATGAAATGTGGCAAGATGGCAGGAGTGGATGGTTTTGCAGTTAAATTTCTTAAGAAAGTGGTTTACTGTGGTGGGGATTGGTTAGTTAGGATTTTCAATGTACATATGGATCATGGAGAGGTGACTGAGGATTGGCAGAATTTTTGTATAGTGTCATTGTGTAAAAGCAAGAGGAGCAAAAGTGAATGCTCAAACTACAGGCGTGTGAGTGTGCTGAGTGTCCTTGGTAAGTTGTATGGGAAAGAAGTGATTGAGAGGGCGAAAGCATATACAAAGCATCAGATTGAAGAGGAATATTGTGTGGATCAGGTGTTTGCTTTGAAAGATGTGTGTAAAAATAATTCGTAAAACAGAAAGATTTGTATGTGGCATTCATGGATCTCAAAAAAGGCATATAATAGGGTTTATAAAGAACCTCTGTGGAAGGTGTTACGAATATATGGTGTGGGAGGACAGCTATTGGAAGCAGTGAGGAGTTTTTCTCAGGTGAGTAAGGCGTTTGTGTAAGTAGGTATAGAGGAAGATGAATGGTTCCAGGTAGAGGTGGATGTGCGGTGGAGGCATGTGATTTCACCATCGCTGTTTGATTTGTTTATGGATGGGATGGTGAGGGAAATAAAAGCAAGGGTCTTGAAGAGAGGGGGTAGGTGTGCAGCCTTTTGAGGGTGGGGTGGTGGAGTCTGGGAGGTTAGTCAGTTGTTGTTTGCAGATGACTTTATAGAAGTGGCAGATCCGAGTGAGAAACTGCAGAAGTTATTGTCTGAGTTCGGGAGAGTGTGTGAAAAAAGTAAGTTGAGAGGAAATGTGAATAAAAGCAGCGCTAGGTGATGGGTTAGTTGAAGCATGAGTTTGAATAAAGAAAACTTGGGGAACTGCAGTGTTTTGGACACCTAGGAGTGGTCGTTGCTGCGAATTGAACCATGGAAGCTGAGGTTAGTCACAAGATGGGTGAAGGAGGGGTGAAGATACTGGGAGCATTGAGGTATGTGTGGAAGGAGAGGTCAGTACCTGGTACAGCGGAGACGGGTATGTTTGATGACAGAATAGTCATGACTGTGTTGTATGGTTGCGAGGCATGAGCAATAGATGACAATGTACGGAAGAGGGTGGATATGTTGAAAATCAAAAGTTTGTGGATAGAATGTGTTGTAACGAGGGTAGATCGGGTGAGGAATAACAAGGCAAGAGAGAGATGTATGGTAATGAGATGAGTATGGTTGAGAGAGTCAGGGAGGATATATTGAATTTGCTGGAGACAATGAGTGAGGAGAGGATGACAAAGAGGATATATGTGTATGTCAGAAGTAGAGGAAACAAGGAGGAATGGTGGACCGAATACATGTAAGGATAGAGTTGAAAAGACTTTTATCGTTCAGGGTAAACCATTGAAAAGTCTGTAGGGCCTGATTGTGACCGGGAATTGTGGTATCGGTGCCTTACACATGTCAGCTTGAGAATGGATGTAAACGAATTAGGCATTTTTTTTTCTGTTCCCGGCACTTACTTGCTAACTTAGGAAGCTGTGAACATGCACGAAAGAAAAGATAGAAGTATGAATATAAATATACATACATTTATATATATTCTTTCAAACTATTCGCTATTTCCCGCATTAGCAAGGTAGCGTTAAGAACATATATATATATATATATATATATATATATATATATATATATATATATATATATATATATATATATATATATATATATATATATATATATATATATATACATATATATATATATATATATATATATATATATATATATATATATATATATATATATATATATATATATATATATATATATATATTTTTTTTTTTTTTTTTTTTTTTTTATACTTTGTCGCTGTCTCCCGCGTTTGCGAGGTAGCGCGAGGAAACAGACGAAAGAAATGGCCCAACCCCCATACACACGTACATACACACGTCCACACACGCAAATATACATACCTACACAGCTTTCCATGGTTTACCCCAGACGCTTCACATGCCTTGATTCAATCCACTGACAGCACGTCAACCCCTGTATACCACATCGCTCCAATTCACTCTATTCCTTGCCCTCCTTTCACCCTCCTGCATGTTCAGGCCCCGATCACACAAAATCTTTTTCACTCCATCTTTCCACCTCCAATTTGGTCTCCCTCTTCTCCTCGTTCCCTCCACCTCCGACACATATATCCTCTTGGTCAATCTTTCCTCACTCATTCTCTCCATGTGCCCAAACCATTTCAAAACACCCTCTTCTGCTCTCTCAACCACGCTCTTTTTATTTCCACACATCTCTCTTACCCTTACGTTACTTACTCGATCAAACCACCTCACACCACACATTGTCCTCAAACATCTCATTTCCAGCACATCCATCCTCCTGCGCACGACTCTATCCATAGCCCACGCCTCGCAACCATACAACATTGTTGGAACCACTATTCCTTCAAACATACCCATTTTTGCTTTCCGAGATAATGTTCTCGACTTCCACACATTTTTCAAGGCTCCCAAAATTTTCGCCCCCTCCCCCACCCTATGATCCACTTCCGCTTCCATGGTTCCATCCGCTGACAGATCCACTCCCAGATATCTAAAACACTTCACTTCCTCCATGTATATTTTATCGAGGATGTAAGGCATGTGTACGTGTAGGAAGAGAGGAAAGTGATTGGTTCTCAGTGAATGTAGGTTTGCGGCAGGGGTGTGTGATGTCTCCATGGTTGTTTAATTTGTTTATGGATGGGGTTGTTAGGGAGGTGAATGCAAGAGTTTTGGAAAGAGGGGCAAGTATGAAGTCTGTTGGGGATGAGAGAGCTTGGGAAGTGAGTCAGTTGCTGTTCGCTGATGATACAGCGCTGGTGGCTGATTCATGTGAGAAACTGCTGAAGCTGGTGACTAAGTTTGGTAAAGTGTGTGAAAGAAGAAAGTTAAGAGTAAATATGAATAAGAGCAAGGTAATTAGGTACAGTAGGGTTGAGGGTCAAGTCAATTGGGAGGTAAGTTTGAATGGAGAAAAACAGGAGGAAGTAAAGTGTTTTAGATATCTGGGAGTGGATCTGGCAGCGGATGGAACCATGGAAACGGAAGTGAATCATAGGGTGGGGGAGGGGGCGAAAATCCTGGGAGCCTTGAAGAATGTGTGGAAGTCGAGAACATTATCTCGGAAAGCAAAAATGGGTATGTTTGAAGGAATAGTGGTTCCAACAATGTTGTATGGTTGCGATGCGTGGGCTATGGATAGAGTTGTGCGCAGGAGGGTGGATGTGCTGGAAATGAGATGTTTGAGGACAATGTGTTGTGTGAGGTGGTTTGATCGAGTAAGTGATGTAAGGGTAAGAGAGATGTGTGGAAATAAAAAGAGCGTGGTTGAGAGAGCAGAAGAGGGTGTTTTGAAATGATTTGGGCACATGGAGAGAATGAGTGAGGAAAAATTGACCAAGAGGATATATGTGTCGGAGGTGGAGGGAACGAAGAGAAGTGGGAGACCAAATTGGAGGTGGAAAGATGGAGTGAAAAAGATTTTGAGTGATCGGGGCCTGAACATGTAGGAGGGTGAAAGGAGGGCAAGGAATAGAGTGAATTGGATCGATGTGGTATACCTGGGTTGACGTGCTGTCAGTGGATTGAATCAGGGCATGTGAAGCGTCTGGGGTAAACCATGGAAAGCTGTGTGGGGCCTGGATGTGGAAAGGGAGCTGTGGTTTCGGGCATTATTGCATGACAGCTAGAGACTGAGTGTGAACGAATGAGGCCTTTGTTGTCTTTTCATTGCGCTACCCCGCACACATGAGGGGGGAGGGGGATGGTATTCCATGTGTGGCGAGGTGGCGATGGAAATGAATAAAGGCAGTGTGAATTGTGTGCATGGGTATATATGTATGTGTCTGTGTGTGTATATATATGTGTACATTGAGATGTATAGGTATGTATATTTGAGTGTGTGGACGTGTGTGTATATACATGTGTATGGGGGTGGGTTGGGCCATTTCTTTCGTCTGTTTCCTTGCGCTACCTCGCAAACGCGGGAGACAGCGACAAAGCAAAATATAAATATGTATATATATATATATATATATATATATATATATATATATATATATATATATATATATATATATATATATATATATATATATATATATATATATATATATATATATACACGTTTGTTAAAAGATAGATATAATAGGGTAAAACATGTGGTGCGTCACTTTGCCTTTATTTATATAAAAAAAGATATTCGTATAGATATCCTCATCTATTTATTCCTGAGACACCTCCCGTTATTAGCGTCGTGACAATCCCTAACTGGTACATGGTCTCTAGGATTTTTCGATGAAAAATATTTGTACACGTAAGACTGCATTATTGTGGTTCTGAGTAAACGTGATAAAAAAGAACTTTTGCGTTGGCCAAATGCATAATGGTCCAAGAATGAAGAAAAACACCTCGGCGTGTCTGATCTGCATACCAATTTTGATCTTAAACCTTCATAAATAAAACTAGTGAAGCAATCCATCATCAGAATACTTGCTTAAAATGCTGCTCTCTCTCTCTCTCTCTCTCTCTCTCTCTCTCTCTCTCTCTCTCTCTCTCTCTCTCTCTCTCTCTCTCTCTCTCTCTCTCTCTCTCTCTCTCTCTCTCTATCCCTCGTCCCCAGAGATGCGACACGGGACACTGGCCTCTATATTTCCTCCATCATCTATATATATATATATATATATATATATATATATATATATATATATATATATATATATATATATATATATATATATATATATATATATATATATATATATATATATATATATATATATATATATATATATATATATATATATATATATATATATATATATATATATATATATATATATATATATATATATATATATACATATATGTATATATATATATATGTATATATATATATATATATATATATATATATATATATATATATATATATATATATATATATATATATATATATATATATATATATATATATATATATATATATATATATATATATATATATATATATATATATATATATATATATATATATATATATATATATATATATATATATATATATATATATATATATATATATATATATATATATATATATATATATATATATATATATATATATATATATATATATATATATATATATATATATATATATATATATATATATATATATATATATATGTATATATATATATATATATATATATATATATATATATATATATATATATATATATATATATATATATATATATATATATGTATGTATATATATATGTGTATGTATATATATATGTGTATGTATATATATATATATATATATATATATATATATATATATATATATATATATATATATATATATATATATATATATATATATATATATGTATATATATATATATATATATATATATATATATATATATATATATATATGTATATATATATATATATATATATATATATATATATATATATATATATATATATACATATATATACAAATTGGAGGTGGAAAGATGGAGTGAGCGAGATTTTGTGTGATCGGGGCCTCAACATGCAGGAGGGTGAAAGGAGGGCAAGGAATAGAGTGAATTGGAGCGATGTGGTATACCGGGGTTGACGTGCTGTCAGTGGATTGAATCAGGGCATGTGAAGCGTCTGGGGTAAACCATGGAAAGCTGTGTAGGTATGTATATTTGCGTGTGTGGACGTATGTGTATACATGTGTATGGGGGGTGGGTTGGGCCATTTTCTTTCGTCTGTTTCCTTGCGCTACCTCGCAAACGCGGGAGACAGCGGCAAAAAAAAAAAAAGAAAAAAAAAAAAATATATATATATATATATATATATATATATATATATATATATATATATATATATATATATATATATATATATATATATATATATATATATATCATCTCATCTCTTTATAAATCATTCTATCTATCTATCTATCTGTCAATCAATGTTGTTGTTGTCTGTTATTGACTTGTGTTTAATCTATGGAATGTTTCGCATATAATCCTTAACTTCCGTAGATGATCCTCGTCCATGATCCATCATCCTTTATCATACCTTAAGGTCTGCGTCCATAGTTTGCTCCGTTTTCTTCTCACTCAGGAAGAGAGTAAATGAAGCCTCGAGTCCATATGGCGTCGGATCGAGACGCCACTTCCACTGGCGTCGGTTCGAGACTCCTCGGCTGTTGTATGGGCTCTTCCAAATATTTCAATATACCGTTAGAGTTCTCTAGCTGTTTTTTAAGTTACCACAATACTCACTCTCTCTATTGCTGTGATGTGTACTGAGATTAGTTCACCTATCTTATGGCTTGTCTTTTGCTGGCGGATTACTTTTTCAGTTTCTTATGTACGTACATTTACCGCCATTCTTCCCCATTTACCTTATAATCTGTCGGCACAATGTTTTGTAGATTTTCAAGTCAGCTTTATCCTCAGCTGCTTCACTGAGACAGGTTTGTGTCACATTTATCAGTCTTATAGTGTATCGTGGCATATAAGTCGACCTTTGAAGCTGGGGAAGAATTCCCACAGAAACTACTGGTCGACAGATCCGCCGAGTGTAAAATGATGACCCCAAGTTTCAGGCAAATTTCCAGGTGAATGACATCGAAGTCCCTGAAGACGGTGTGGGTGGTCACCATTTTGAATATGCTCTTTCATTGTTTGTATTTTACTGATACCGAACGTTGTGTACACTCTGAACCAAAAAACTGTTTTGATATTTACATCACACGGACAGTTTATTCATGAACTGAACTCTGAGCTGTTTGAAAGTTAGAATCTTATTGAGCGTTTATACACGGAAAACCGTCATGGTATTTCAAAATCCTTCGAATTCCTAACATTCGACATCTGACAGGGATCTCATCAGTTGCTGTACATCCTGAGGCACACCGGTCATGGCATCATCGTAGAGACTCTACTGTCAGTCAGATGTGAAAGTTTCAGATAAATGACGTAAAGTACAGTAACATCCGCCCCATCATAGCAACGTAGGTTAGGTTACTGGAGATCTGTCGCAATTGCAGTTTATTTGTTAGCGTAACAATTGAGACCCACGTTATATGAGGAGTTACGTTCCTGAGAAAACAATCTTGTGATGTAAGTCTTGCATGTGGACTATACATGATGTAGGACTTAGCTCACCAACACTACACATTCAGGTTCCTCATTTAACCGAGGTACCGTTTGTTCCTTGTGACGGCGTACACATGAGAACCATATAATCAAGAGTAATATGTTTACGTATTAAGGGTAGGGAGGCATAGATCCCACTGTAATCATGACCTGGCCAAACACACTCTACTCTCTTCGGCACTCCCTCCACTCCCTCCCCTTCCTCAGCGGTCTCCTGCCTCCTGAGCAGTCTCCTCCCTCCCAGAATCTCTCTGCCCTCCGTACCATCACCCTTCCTCCCTCTCGACAACTTCCTCCCTCCTGAACACCCTCCTCCCTCCCCAGCACTATCCTCCCTCCTCAACGTCCTATTTCCTCCTTCCTCAAACCCCTCCTTTTTGCGGTGAGCGCTACGTCCTATCCATATAATCAGGTTACCTCTCAAAAATGGCTAATCCTAAGTACCAACTGGACTTTTTTCTCTATCTATCTATCTATCTATCTATCTATCTATCTATCTAATGAGAAAAGAAAAATATATATAAATATATATATACATATATATATATATATATATATATATATATATATATATATATATATATATATATATATATATATATATATATATATATATATATATATATATATATATATATATATATATATATATATATATATATATTTATATATATATATATTTATATGTATATAAATATATATATACATATATATAAACATGCTTTTCTAAGTATTTCTCACATACATTCTTCAGAGCAAACACCTGATCCACACATCCTCTATCACTTCTGAAACCACACTGCTCTTCCCCAATCTGATGCTCTATACATGCCTTCACCCTCTCAATCAATATCGTCCCATATAATTTACCAAGAATACTCAACAAACTTATACCTCTGTAATTTGAGCACTCACTCTTATCCCCTTTGCCTTTGTACAATTGCACTATGCACGCATTCCGCCAATCCTCAGGCACCTCACCATGAGTCATACATACATTAAATAACCTTACCAACCAGTCAATAATACAGTCACCCCCTTTTTTAATAAATTCCACTGCAATACCATCCAAACCTGCTGCCTTGCCGGCTTTCATCTTCCGCAAAGCTTTTACTACCTCTTCTCTGTTTACCAAATCATTTTCCCTAACCCTCTCACTTTGCACACCATCTCGACCAAAACACACTATATCTGCCACTCTATCATCAAACACATTCAACAAACCTTCAAAATATTCACTCCATCTCCTTCTCACATCACCACTACTTGTTATCACCTCCCCATTTGCGCCCTTCACTGAAGTTCCCATTTGCTCCCTTGTCTTACGCACTTTATTTACCTCCTTCCAGAACATCTTTTTATTCTCCCTAAAATTTAATGATACTTTCTCACCCCAACTCTCATTTGCCCTCTTTTTCACCTCTGCACCTTTCTCTTGACCTCCTGTCTCTTTCTTTTATACATCTTTCACTCAATTTCATTTTTTCCCTGCAAAAATCGTCCAAATGCCTCTCTCTTCTCTTTCACTAATAATCTTACTTCTTCATCCCACAACTCACTACAGTTTCTAATCAACCCACCTCCCACTCTTCTCATGCCACAAGCATCTTTTGCGCAATCCATCACTGATTCCCTAAATACATCCCATTCCTCCCCCACTCCCCTTACTTCCATTGTTCTCACCTTTTTCCATTCTGTACTCAGTCTCTCCTGGTACTTCCTCACACAAGTCTCCTTCCCAAGATCACTTACTCTCGCCACCCTCTTCACCCCAACATTCACTCTTCTTTTTCTGAAAACGCATACAAACCTTCACTTTAGCCTCCACAAGATAATGATCAGACATCCCTCCAGTTGCACCTCTCAGCACATTAACATCCAAAAGTCTCTCTTTCGCGCGCCTGTCAATTAACACGTAATCCAATAACGCTCTCTGGCCATCTCTCCTACTTACATACCTACGCTTATGTATATCTCGCTATTTAAACTAGGTATTCCCAATCTCCAGTCCTTTTTCAGCACATAAATCTACAAGCTCTTCACCATTTCCATTTACAACACTGAACACCCCATGTATACCAATTATTCCCTCAACAGCCACATTACTCACCTTTGCATTCAAATCACCCATCACTATATATATATATATATATATATATATATATATATATATATATATATATATATATATATATATATATATATATATATATATATATATATATATATATATATATATATATATATTACTCTTTTTATTTATTTTGCTTTGTCGCTGTCTCCCGCGTTTGCGAGGTAACGCAAGGAAACAGACGAAAAAATAGCCCAACCCACCCACATATACATGTATATACATTCATGTCCACACACGCAAATATACATACCTATACATCTCAACGTATACATATATATACACACATAGACATATACATATATACACATGTACATAATTCATACTGTCTGCATTTATTCCTTCTCATCGCCACATGAAATAACAACTCCCTCCCCCGGCATGTGCGCGAGGTAGCGTTAGCTAAAGACAACAAAGGCCACATGCGTTCACACTCAGTCTCTAGCTGTCATGTATAATGCACTGAAACCACAGCTCCCTTTCCACATCCAGGCAACACAGAACTTTCCATGGTTACCAAGACGCTTCATACGCCCTGGTTCAATCCATTGGCAGCACGTCGACCCTGGTGTACCACATCGTTCCAATTCAATCTGTTCCTTCACGTCGTTTACCCTCCTGCATGTTCGGGCCCCGATCACTCAAAATCTTTTTCACTCCATCTTTCCACCTCCAATTTGGTCTCCACTTCTCTTCGTTCCCTTCACCTCTAACACATATATCCTATTTGTCAATCTTTCCTCACTCACTCTCTCCATGTGACCTAACCATTTCAACACACCCTCTTAATCTCTCTCAACAACACTCTTTCCATTACCTCACATCTCTCTTACTCCTTCATTACTTACTCGATCAAACTACTTCACACCACATATTGTCCTCAAACATTTATTGTCAACACATCCACCCTCCTCCGTACATCCCTATCTATAGCCCACGCCTCGTAACCGTACAACATTGTTGGAACCACTATTCCTTCAAACAGACCCATTTTTGTTTTCTGAGAAAACGGTCTCTCTCTCCTAAACATACGTGTGTGTGTGTGTGTGTGTGTGTGTGTGTGTGTGTGTGTGTGTGTGTGTGTGTGCGTGTGTGTGTGTGTACGTGTGAGTGTACCATTGGTATAAAGGTATGAAGCCTGTGGCTAATCATCACAGGTAATCACTGGTCCACTTATGGAAACACAGAAATAGTCAGCAGCAGACAGTGATGACCAACTCAACGACCAACAACCTGTACTTTCTTTTAGAAGTGAACAAGTTATAAGATGATTATGAGAGTCATTAAGGTCGTTAATGAAGAGATAATAATCATCCCTTCTCTGTAAGCTGGATATGCAAATGTTCTTCTGTATGACTGATAAATCATTCCGAAGACTGGACCATTCGCATCTAAATCCTAAGAAGATTAGAAATGATATATATATATATATATGTATATATATATATATATATATACATATATATATATATATATATATATATATATATATATATATATATATATATATATATATATATATATATGTGTATATATATATATTATTCTTAATATATGGTGTGGGAGGCAAGTTGTTAGAAGCAGTGAAAAGTTTTTATCGAGGATGTAAGGCATGTGTACGTGTAGGAAGAGAGGAAAGTGATTGGTTCTCAGTGAATGTAGGTTTGCGGCAGGGGTGTGTGATGTCTCCATGGTTGTTTAATTTGTTTATGGATGGGGTTGTTAGGGAGGTGAATGCAAGAGTTTTGGAAAGAGGGGCAAGTATGAAGTCTGTTGGGGATGAGAGAGCTTGGGAAGTGAGTCAGTTGTTGTTCGCTGATGATACAGCGCTGGTGGCTGATTCATGTGAGAAACTGCAGAAGCTGGTGACTGAGTTTGGTAAAGTGTGTGAAAGAGGAAAGTTAAGAGTAAATGTGAATAAGAGCAAGGTTATTAGGTACAGTAGGGTTGAGGGTCAAGTCAATTGGGAGGTGAGTTTGAATGGAGAAAAACTGGAGGAAGTGAAGTGTTTTAGATATTTAGGAGTGGATCTGGCAGCGGATGGAAACATGGAAGCGGAAGTGGATCATAGGGTGGGGGAGGGGGCGAAAATTCCAGGGGCCTTGAAGAATGTGTGGAAGTCGAGAACATTATCTCGGAAAGCAAAAATGGGTATGTTTGAAGGAATAGTGGTTCCAACAATGTTGTATGGTTGCGAGGCATGGACTATGGATAGAGTTGCGCGCAGGAGGATGGATGTGCTGGAAATGAGATGTTTGAGGACAATGTGTGGTGTGAGGTGGTTTGATCGAGTAAGTAACGTAAGGGTAAGAGAGATGTGTGGAAATAAAAAGAGCGTGGTTTAGAGAGCAGAAGAGGGTGTTTTGAAATGGTTTGGTCACATGGAGAGAATGAGTGAGGAAAGATTGACCAAGAGGATATATGTGTCGGAGGTGGAGGGAACGAGGAGAAGAGGGAGACCAAATTGGAGGTGGAAAGATGGAGTGAAAAAGATTTTGTGTGATCGGGGCCTGAACATGCAGGAGGGTGAAAGGAGGGCAAGGAATAGAGTGAATTGGAGCGATGTGGTATACCGGGGTTGACGTGCTGTCAGTGGATTGAATCAAGGCATGTGAAGCGTCTGGGGTAAACCACGGAAAGCTGTGTAGGTATGTATATTTGCGTGTGTGGACGTATGTATATACATGTGTATGGGGGTAGGTTGGGCCATTTTCTTTCTTCTGTTTCCTTACGCTACCTCGCAAACGCGGGAGACAGCGACAAAGCAAAAAAAAAAAAAAAAAAAAAAAAATATATATATATATATATATATATATATATATATATATATATATATATATATATATATATATATATATATATATATATATATATATATATATATATGTATATATATATATATATACATATATATATATATATATATATATATATATATATATATATATATATATATATATATATATATATATATATATATCAATACCCTCCCATATAATTTACCAGGAATACTCAACAAACTTATACCTCTGTAGTTTGAGCACTGTCTCTTATCCCCTTTGCCTTTGTACAATGGCACTATGCAAGCATTCCGCCAATCCTCGGGCACCTCACCATGAATCATACATACATTAAATAACCTTACCAACCAGTCAACAATACAGTCACCCCCTTTTTTAATAAATTCCACTGCAATACCATCCAAACCCACTGCCTTGCCGACTTTCATCTTCCGCAAAGAGGGTGAAGGTATGTACAGAGCATCAGATTAGGGAAGAGCAGTGTGGTTTCAGAAGTGGTTGAGGATGTGTGGATCAGGTCTTTGCTTTGAAGAATGTATGTGAGAAATACTTAGAAAAGCAAATGGATTTGTATGTAGCTTTTATGGATCTGGAGAAGGCATTTGAAAGAGTTGATAGAGATGCTCTGTGGAAGGTATTAAGAATATATGGTGTGGGAGGCAAGTTGTTAGAAGCAGTGAAAAGTTTTTATCGAGGATGTAAGGTATGTGTACGTGTATGAAGAGAGGGAAGTGATTGGTTCTCAGTGAATGTAGGTTTGCAGCAGGGGTGTGTGATGTCTCCATGGTTGTTTAATTTGTATATGGATGGGGTTGTTAGGGAGGTGAATGCAAGAGTTTTGAAAGAGGGACAAGTATGCAGTCTGTTGTGGATGAACGAGCTTGGGAAGTGAGTCAGTTGTTGTTCGCTGATGATACAGCGCTGGTGGCTGATTCATGTGAGAAACTGCAGGGGCTGGTGACTGTGTTTGGTAAAGTGTGTGAAAGAAGAAAGTTGAGAGTAAATGTGAATAAGAGAAAGGTTATTAGGTACGGTAGGGTTGAGGGTCCAAGTAAATTGGGAGGTAAGTTTGAATGGAGAAAAACTGGAGGAAGTGAAGTGTTTTAGATATCTGGGAGTGGATTTGGCAGCGGATGGAACCATGGAAGTGGAAGTGAATCATAGGGTGGGGGAGGGGGCGAAAATTCTGGGAGCCTTGAAGAATGTGTGGAAATCGAGAACATTAACTCGGAAAGCAAAAATGGGTATGTTTGAAGGAATAGTGGTTCCAACAATGTTGTATGGTTGAGGCGTGGGCTATGGATAGAGTTGTGCGCAGGAGGGTGGATGTGCTGAAAGTGAGATGTTTGAGGACAATATGTTGTGTGAGGTGGTTTGATCGAGTGAGTAATAATAGGGTAAGAGAGATGTGTGGTAATAAAAAGAGTGTGGTTGAGAGAGCAGAAGAGGGTGTTTTGAAATGGTTTGGTCACATGGAAAGAATGAGTGAGGAAAGATTGACCAAGAGGATATATGTGTCAGAGGTGGAGGGAACGAAGAGAAGTGGGAGACCAAATTGGATGTGGAAAGATGGAGTGAAAAAGATTTTGAGTGATCGGGACCTGAAAATGCAAGAGGGTGAAAGGCGTGCAAGGAATAGAGTGAATTGGAACGATGTGGAATACCGGGGTCAACATGCTGTCAGTGGATTGAACCAGGGCATGTGAAGCGTCTGGGGTAAACCATGGAAAGTTCTGTGGGGCCTGGATGTGGAAAGGGAGCTGTGGTTTCAGTGCATTATTACTTGACAGCTAGAGACCGAGTGTGAACGAATGGGGCCTTTGTTGTCTTTTCCTAGCGCTACCCCGTACACATGAGGGGGGAGGGTGTTGTTATTCCATGTGTGGCGGGGTGGCGATGGGAATGAATAAAGGCAGACAGTATGAATTATGTACATAGGTATGTATGTATATGTCTGTGTGGATATATATATGTATACATTGAGATGTATAGGTATGTATATTTGTGGGTGTGGACATGTATGTATATACCTGTGTATGTGGGTGGGTTGGGCCATTATTTCGTCTGTTTCCTTGCGCTACCTCGCTAATGCGGGAGACAGCGACAAAGCAAAATAAAAAATGAAATAATATATATATATATATATATATATATATATATATATATATATATATATATATATATATATATATATATATATATATATATATATATACATATATATATATATATGGAAAGCGGGGCAAGTATGAAGTCTGTTGTTGATGAGAGCTTGGGGAGTGAGTCAGTTGTTGTTCGCTGATGATACAGCGCTGGTGGCTGATTCATGTGAGAAACTGCAGAACCTGGTGACTGAGTTTGGTAAAGTGTGTGAAAGAAGAATGTTAAGAGTAAATGTGAATAAAAGCAAGGTTATTAGGTACAGTAGGGTTGAGGGTCAAGTCAAATGGGAGGTAATTTTCAATGGAGATAAACTGAAGGAAGTAAAGTGTTTTAGATATCTGGGAGTGGATCTGGCAGCAGATGGAACCATGGAAGCGGAAGTGAATCATAGGGTGGGTGAAGGGGTGAAAATCCTGGGAGCCTTGAAGAATGTCTGGAAGTCGAGAACATTATCTCGGAAAGCAAAAATGGGTATGTTTGAAGGAATCGTGGTTCCAACAAAGTTGTATGGTTGCGAGGCGTGGGCTATGGATAGAGTTGTGCGCAGGAGGGTGGATGTGCTGGAAATGAGATGTTTGAGGACAATGTGTGGTGTGAGGTGGTTTGATCGAGTAAGTAATGTAAGGGTAAGAGAGATGTGTGGAAATAAAAAGAGCGTGGTTGAGAGAGCAGAAGAGGATGTTTTGAAATGGTTTGGGCACATGGAGAGAATGAGTGAGGAAAAATTGACCAACAGGATATATGTGTCGGAGGTGGAGGGAACGAGAAGTGGGAGACCAAATTGGAGGTGGAAAGATGGAGTGAAAAAGATTTTGTGTGATCGGGGCCTGAACATGCAGGAGGGTGAAAGGAGGGCAAGGAATAGAGTGAATTGGATCGATGTCGTATACCGGGGTTGACGTGCTGTTAGTGGATTGAATCAGGGCATGTGAAGCATCTGGGGTAAACCATGGAAAGTTGTGTGGGGCCTGGATGTGGAAAGGGAGCTGTGGTTTCGGGTATTATTGCATGACAGCTAGAGACTGAGTGTGAACGAATGGGGCCTTTGTTGTCTTCTAGTGCTACCTCGCACACATGAGGGGGTAGGGGGATGGTATTCCATGTGTGGCGAGGTGGCGATGGGAATGAATAAAGGCAGACAGTGTGAATTGTGTGCATGGGTATATATGTATGTGTCTGTGTGTGTATATATATCTGTACATTGAGATGTATAGGTATGTATATTTGCGGGTGTGGACGTGTATGTATATACATGTGTATGGGGGTGGGTTGGGGCCATTTCTTTCGTCTGTTTCCTTCCGCTATCCTCCCAAACGCGGGAGACAGCGACAAAGCAAATTAAATAAATAAATAAGTAAATATATATATATATATATATATATATATATATATATATATATATATATATATATATATATATATACATATAAATATATATTTTTTTTTTTTTTTTTTTTTTATACTTTGTCGCTGTCTCCCGCGTTTGCGAGGTAGCGCAAGGAAACAGACGAAAGAAATGGCCCAAACCCCCCCCCCATACACATGTACATACACACGTCCACACACGCAAATATACATACCTACACAGCTTTCCATGGTTTACCCCAGACGCTTCACATGCCTTGATTCAATCCACTGACAGCACGTCAACCCCTGTATACCACATCGCTCCAATTCACTCTATTCCTTGCCCTCCTTTCACCCTCCTGCATGTTCAGGCCCCGATCACACAAAATCTTTTTCACTCCATCTTTCCACCTCCAATTTGGTCTCCCTCTTCTCCTCGTTCCCTCCACCTCCGACACATATATCCTCTTGGTCAATCTTTCCTCACTCATTCTCTCCATGTGCCCAAACCATTTCAAAACACCCTCTTCTGCTCTCTCAACCACGCTCTTTTTATTTCCACACATCTCTCTTACCCTTACGTTACTTACTCGATCAAACCACCTCACACCACACATTGTCCTCAAACATCTCATTTCCAGCACATCCATCCTCCTGCGCACAACTCTATCCATATATATATATATATATATATATATATATATATATATATATATATATATATATATATATATATATATATATATATATATATATATATATGGTTATATATATATATATATAAATATATATATATATATATATATATATATATATATATATATATATATATATATATATATATATATATATATATATATATATATATATATATATATATATATATAACCATATATATATATATATATATATATATATATATATATATATATATATATATATATATATATATATATATCCCTTAATACCTTCCACAGAGCATCTCTATCAACTCTATCATATGCCTTCTCCAGATCCATAAATGCTACATACAAATCCATTTGCTTTTCTAAGTATTTCTCACATACATTCTTCAAAGCAAACACCTGATCCACACATCCTCTACCACTTCTGAAACCACACTGCTCTTCCCCAATCTGATGCTCTGTACATGCCTTCACCCTCTCAATCAATACCCTCCCATATAATTTACCAGGAATACTCAACAAACTTATACCTCTGTAATTTGAGCACTCACTCTTATCCCCTTTGCCTTTGTACAATGGCACTATGCAAGCATTCCGCCAATCCTCAGGCACCTCACCATGAGTCATACATACATTAAATAACCTTACCAACCAGTCAACAATACAGTCACCCCCTTTTTTAATAAATTCCACTGCAATACCATCCAAACCTGCTGCCTTGCCGGCTTTCATCTTCCGCAAAGCTTTTACTACCTCTTCTCTGTTTACCAAATCATTTTCCCTAACCCTCTCACTTTGCACACCACCTCGACCCAAACACCCTATATCTGCCACTCTGTCATCAGACACATTCAACAAACCTTCAAAATACTCATTCCATCTCCTTCTCACATCACCACTACTTGTTATCACCTCCCCATTTACGCCCTTCACTGAAGTTCCCATTTGCTCCCTTGTCTTACGCACCCTATTTACCTCCTTCCAGAACATCTTTTTATTCTCCCTAAAATTTACTGATAGTCTCTCACCCCAACTCTCATTTGCCCTTTTTTTCACCTCTTGCACCTTTCTCTTGACCTCCTGTCTCTTTCTTTTATACTTCTCCCACTCAATTGCATTTTTTCCCTGCAAAAATCGTCCAAATGCCTCTCTCTTCTCTTTCACTAATACTCTTACTTCTTCATCCCACCACTCACTACCCTTTCTAAACAGCCCACCTCCCACTCTTCTCATGCCACAAGCATCTTTTGCGCAATCCATCACTGATTCCCTAAATACATCCCATTCCTCCCCCACTCCCCTTACTTCCATTGTTCTCACCTTTTTCCATTCTGTACACAGTCTCTCCTGATACTTCTTCACACAGGTCTCCTTCCCAAGCTCACTTACTCTCACCACCTTCTTCACCCCAACATTCACTCTTCTTTTCTGAAAACCCATACTAATCTTCACCTTAGCCTCCACAAGATAATGATCAGACATCCCTCCAGTTGCACCTCTCAGCACATTGACATCCAAAAGTCTCTCTTTCGCAAAGCAAAAATGGGTATGTTTGAAGGAATAGTAGTTCCAACAATGTTGTATGGTTGCGAGGCGTGGGCTATGGATAGAGTTGTGCGTAGGAGGATGGATGTGCTGGAAATGAGATGTTTGAGGACAATGTGTGGTGTGAGGTGGTTTGATCGAGTAAGTAACGTAAGGGTAAGAGAGATGTGTGGAAATAAAAAGAGCGTGGTTGAGAGAGCAGAAGAGGGTGTTTTGAAATGGTTTGGGCACATGGAGAGAATGAGTGAGGAAAGATTGACCAAGAGGATATATGTGTCGGAGGTGGAGGGAACGAGGAGAAGAGGGAGACCAAATTGGAGGTGGAAAGATGGAGTGAAAAGGATTTTGTGTGATCGGGGCCTGAACATGCAGGAGGGTGAAAGGAGGGCAAGGAATAGAGTGAATTGGAGCGATGTGGTATACAGGGGTTGACGTGCTGTCAGTGGATTGAATCAAGGCATGTGAAGCGTCTGGGGTAAACCATGGAAAGCTGTGTAGGTATGTATATTTGCGTGTGTGGACGTGTGTATGTACATGTGTATGGGGGGGGTTGGGCCATTTCTTTCGTCTGTTTCCTTGCGCTACCTCGCAAACGCGGGAGACAGCGACAAAGTATAAAAAAAAAAAAAAAAAAAAATATATATATATATATATATATATATATATATATATATATATATATATATATATATATATATATATATATATATATATATATCCCTGGGGATAGGGAGAAAGAATACTTCCCACGTATTCCTTGCGTGTCGTAGAAGGCGACTAAAAGGGGAGGGAGCGAGTGGCTGGAAATCCTCCCCTCTCATTTTTTTTTTAATTTTCCAGATGAGGGAACAGAGAAGGGGGCCAGGTGAGGATATTCCCTCTAAGGCCCAGTCCTCTGTTCTTAACGCTACCTCGCTAATGCGGGAAGTGGCGAATAGTACGAAAGAAAAGATATATATAAATATATATATATTTCATACTTGCTACCTTAATTCATTCCCGTCGCCACCCCGCCATGCATGAAATGACAACCCCCTTCCCCCGCACGTGCGCGAGGTAGCGCTAGGGAAAAACAACAAAGGCCACATTCGTTCACACTCAGTCTCTAGCTGTCATGTATAATGCACCGAAATCACAGCTCCCTTACCACATCCAGGCCCCACAGAACTTTCCATGTTTCACCCCAGACGCTTCACATGCCCCGCTTCAACCTTCTGACAGCACGTCGACCCCGGTATAACACATCGTTCCAATTCACTCAGTTCCTTGCACGCCTTACACCCTCCTGCGTGTTCAGGCCCCGATCGCTCAGTGTCTTTTTAAATCAATCGTTCCACCTCCAATTTGGTCTCCCACTTCTCCACGTTCCATCCACCTCTGAAACATATATCCTCTTTGTCAATCTTTCCTCACTCATTCTCTCCAAGTGTCCACAGCATTTCAAAACACCCTCTTCTGCTCTCAACCACACTCTTTTTATTTCCACACATCTCTCTTACCCTTTCATTACTTACTTGATCAAACCACCTCACACCACATATTGTCCTCAAATATCTCATTTCCAACACATCCACCCTCATCCGCACAACTCTATCTATAGCCCACGCCTCGCAACCATATAACATTGCTGGAACCACCATTCCTTTAAACATACCCATTTTTGCTTTCCGAGATAACGTTCTCGACTGCCACACATTTTTCAACCCTGCCAGAAGTTTCGTCCCCTCCCCCACCCTGTGACTCACTTCTCCTTCCATGGTTCCATCATCTGCCTGATCCACTCCTAGATATTTAAAACACTTCACTTCCTCCAGTTTTTCTCCATTCAAACTTACCTCCCAATTGACTTGTTCCTCAACACTCCTGTACCTAATAACCTTGCTCTTATTCACATTTACTCTCAGTTTTCTTCTTTCACACACTTTACAAAACTCAGTCACCAGCTTCTGCAGTTTCTCACCCGAATCTGCGACCAGCGCTGTATCATCAGCGAACAACAACTGACTCACTTCCCAAGCTCTCTCATCCACAACAAACTGCATACTTGCCCCTCTTTCCAAAACTCTTGCATTCACCTCCCAAACAACCCCATCCATAAACAAATTAAACTATCTTGGAGACATCACGTACCCCTGCCGCAAACCGACAGTCACTGAGAACCAATCACTTTCATCTCTTCCTACTAGTACACAATCCTTACATCCTCAATAAAAACATCTTACTGCTTCTTACAACTTGCCTTCCACACCATGTATTCTTAATACCTTCCACAGAGCATCTCCATCAACTCTATCATATGCCTTCTCCAGATGCATAAATGCTACATACAAATCCATTTGCTTTTCTAAGTATTTCTCACAAACATTCTTCAAAGCAAACACATGATCCACACATCCTCTACAACTTCTGAAGCCACACTGCTCTTCCCCAATCTGATGCTCTGTTCATGCTTTCACCCTCTCAATCAATACCCTCCCATATAATTTCCCATGAATACTCAACAAACTTATACATCTGTAATCTGAGTATTCAGCCTTTATCCCCTTTGTCTTTGTACAATAGCACAATGCAAGCACTCCACCAATCCTCAGACACCTCACCATGAGTTATACGTATATTAAGTAACCTTACTAACCACTCAACAACAAAGTCACCCCCTTTTTTTTTATCAATTCCACTGCAATACCATCCAAACCCGCTGCTTTGCCGGCTTTCATATTTAGCAAAGCTTTTACTACCTCCTCTGTGTTTACCAAATGATTCTCCCTAACCCTCTCACTTTACACAACACCTCGACCAAAACACCCTACATCTGCCACTCTATCATCAAACACATTCAACAAAACTTCAAAATACTCACTCCATCTCACTCCATCACCTCCCCATTAGCCCCCTTCACTGATGTTCCCATTCATTCCATTATTCTTACGCACATTATTTACCTCCTTCCAAAATATCTTTTTATTATCCCTAAAGTTCAATGATACTATCTCACCCCAACTCTCATTGGCTCTCTTTTTCACCTCTTGCGCCTTTCTCTTGCCCTCCTGTCCTCTTTCTTTTATACATCTCCCACCCATTTGCATTATATCCCTGCAAAAATCGTCCAAATGCCTCTCTCTTCTCTTTCATTAACAATCTTATTTCTTCATCCCACCACTTACTACCCTTTCTAAGCTGCTCACCTCCCACGCTTCTCATGCCACAAGCATCTTTTGCGCAAGCCATCACTGCTTCCCTAAATAAATCCCATTCCTCCCCCACTCCACTTACCTCCTTTGTTCTCACCTTTTTCCATTCTGTACTCAGTCTCTCCTGGTACTTCGTCACAGCAAGTGTCCTTCCCAAGCTCACTTACTCTCACCACTCTCTTCACCCCGACATTCTCTCTTCTTTTCTGAAAACTTCTACAAATCTTCACTTTCGCCTCCACAAGATAATGATCAGACATCCCTCCAGTTGCACCTCTCAGCACATTAACATCAAAAAGTCTCTTTCACGCGCCTATCAATTAAGATGTAATCCAGTAACGCTCTCTGGCCATCTCTCCTACTTACACACGTATACTTATGTATATCTCTGTTTTTAAACCAGGTATTCCCAATCACCAGTCCTTTTTCAGAGCACAAATCCACCAGCTCTTCACCATTTCCATTTACAACACTGAACACCCTTTGTACCCCAATAATTCCCTCAACTGCCACATTACTTACCTTTGAATTCAAATCACCCATCAATATAACCCGGTCTTGTGCATCAAAACTACGAACACACTCACTCAGCTGCTCCCAAAACACTTGCCTCTCATGATCTTTCTTCACATGCCCAGGTGCATATGCACCAATAATAACCCATCTGTCTCCATCCGCTATCAGTTCTACCCATATCAATCTAGGGTTTTCTTTCTTACACACTATTACATACTCCCACCACTCCTGTTTCAGGAGTAGTGCTACTCCTTCCCTTGCTCATGTCCTCTCGCCAACCCCTAGACATTCCCAAACCACTCTTTCCATTTTACCCTTTAGGTTCGTTTCACTCAGAGCCAAAACATCCAGGTTCCTCTCCTCAAACATACTACCTATCTCCTAATTTCTCAACATGGTTACATCCACACACATTTAGACACCCCAGTCTGAGCTTTCGAGGAGGATAAGCACTGCCCGTGTGACTCCTTCTTCTGTTTCCCCTTTTAGAAAGTTAAGATACAAGGAGAGGAGGGTTTCTAGCCCCCGCTCCCGTCCCATTTAGTCGCCTTCTACGACACGTGAGGAATGCGTGGGAAGTATTCTTTCTCCCCTATCCCCAGGGATCATATATATATATATATATATATATATATATATATATATATATATATATATATATATATATATATATATATATATTTTCTTTTTTTTTTTTTTGCTTTGTCGCTGTCTCCCACGTTTGCGAGGTAGCGCAAGGAAACAGACGAAAGAAATGGCCCAACCCACCCCCATACACATGCCTTGATCAATCCACTGACAGCACGTCAACCCCGGTATACCACATCGCTCCAATTCACTCTATTCTTTGCCCTCCTTTCACCCTCCTGCATGTTCAGGCCCCGATCACACAAAATCTTTTTCACTCCATCTTTCCACCTCCAATTTGGTCTCCCTCTTCTCCTCGTTCCCTCCACCTCCGACACATATATCCTCTTGGTCAATCTTTCCTCACTCATTCTCTCCATGTGACCAAACCATTTCAAAACACCCTCTTCTGCTCTCTCAACCACGCTCTTTTTATTTCCACACATCTCTCTTACCCTTACGTTACTTACTCGATCAAACCACCTCACACCACATATTGTCCTCAAACATCTCATTTCCAGCACATCCATCCTCCTGCGCACAACTCTATCCATAGCCCACGCCTCGCAACCATACAACATTGTTGGAACCACTATTCCTTCAAACATACCCATTTTTGCTTTCCGAGATAATGTTCTCGACTTCCACACATTCTTCAAGGCTCCCAGAATTTTCGCCCCCTCCCCCACCCTATGATCCACTTCCGCTTCCATGGTTCCATCCGCTGCCAGATCCACTCCCAGATATCTAAAACACTTCACTTCCTCCAGTTTTTCTCCATTCAAACTCACCTCCCAATTGACTTGACCCTCAACCCTACTGTACCTAATAACCTTGCTCTTATTCACATTTACTCTTAACTTTCTTCTTTCACACACTTTACCAAACTCAGTCACCAGCTTATGCAGTTTCTCACATGAATCAGCCAGCAGCGCTGTATCATCAGCGAACAACAACTGACTCGCTTCCCAAGCTCTCTCATCCCCAACAGATTTCATACTTGCCCCTCTTTCCAAAACTCTTGCATTTACCTCCCTAACAACCCCATCCATAAACAAATTAAACAACCATGGAGACATCACACACCCCTGCCGCAAACCTACATTCACTGAGAACCAATCACTTTCCTCTCTTCCTACACGTACACATGCCTTACATCCTCGATAAAAACTTTTCACTGCTTCTAACAACTTGCCTCCCACACCATATATTCTTAATACCTTCCACAGAGCATCTCTATCAACTCTATCATATGCCTTCTCCAGATCCATAAATGCTATATACAAATCCATTTGCTTTTCTAAGTATTTCTCACATACATTCTTCAAAGCAAACACCTGATCCACACATCCTCTACCACTTCTGAAACCACACTGCTCTTCCACAATCTGATACTCTGTACATGCCTTCACCCTCTCAATCAATACCCTCCCATATAATTTACCAGGAATACTCAACAAACTTATACCTCTGTAATTTGAGCACTCACTTTTATCCCCTTTGCCTTTGTACAATGGCACTATGCACGCATTCCGACAATCCTCAGGCACCTCACCGTGAGTCATACATACATTAAATAACCTTACCAACCAGTCAACAATACAGTCACCCCCTTTTTTAATAAATTCCACTGCATTACCATCCAAACCAGCTGGATTGCCGGCTTTCATCTTCCGCAAAGCTTTTACTACCTCTTCTCTGTTTACCAAATCATTTTCCCTAACCCTCTCACTTTGCACACCACCTCGACCAAAACACCCTATATCTGCCACTCTATCATCAAACACATTCAACAAACCTTCAAAATACTCACTCAATCTCCTTCTCACATCACCACTACTTGTTATCACCTCCCCATTTGCGCCCTTCACTGAAGTTCCCATTTGCTCCCTTGTCTTACGCACTTTATTTACCTCCTTCCAAAACATCTTTTTATTCTCCCTAAAATTTAATGATACTCTCTCACCCCAACTCTCATTTGCCCTTTTTTTCACCTCTTGCACCTTTCTCTTGACCTCCTGTCTCTTTCTTTTATACGTCTCCCACTCAATTGCATTTTTTCCCTGCAAAAATCGTCCAAATGCCTCTCTCTTCTCTTTCACTAATACTCTTACTTCTTCATCCCACCACTCACTACCCTTTCTAATCAACCCACCTCCCACTCTTCTCATGCCACAAGCATCTTTTGCGCAATCCATCACTGATTCCCTAAATGCATCCCATTCCTCCCCCACTCCCCTTACTTCCATTGTTGTCACCTTTTTCCATTCTGTACTCAGTCTCTCCTGGTACTTCCCCACAAAAGTCTCCTTCCCAAGCTGACTTACTCTCACCACCCTCTTCACCCCAACATTCACTCTTTTTTTCTGAAAACCCATACAAATCTTCACCTTAGCCTCCACAAGATAATGATCAGACATCCCTCCAGTTGCACCTCTCAGCATATTAACATCCAAAAGTCTCTCTTTTGCGCGCCTGTCAATTAACACGTAATCCAATAACGCTCTCTGGCCATCTCTCCTACTTACATAAGTATACTTATGTATATCTCGCTTTTTAAACCAGGTATTCCCAATCATCAGTCCTTTTTCAGCACATAAATCTACAAGCTCTTCACTATTTCCATTTACAACACTGAACACCCCATGTATACCAATTATTCCCTCAACAGCCACTTTACTCCACTTTGCATTCAAATCACCCATCACTATAACCCGGTCTCGTGCATCAAAACCACTAACACACTCATTCAGGTGCTCCCAAAACACTTGCCTCTCATGATCTTTCTTCTCATGCCCAGGTGCATATGCACCAATAATCACCCATCTCTCTCCATCAACTTTCAGTTTTACCAATATTAATCGAGAATTTACTTTCTTACATTCCATCATATACTCCCACAACTCCTGTTTCAGGAGTACTGCTACTCCTTCCCTTGCTCTTGTCCTCTCACTAACCCCTGACTTTACTCCCAAGACATTCCCAAACCACTCTTCCCCTTCACCCTTGAGCTTCGTTTCACTCAGAGCCAAAACATCCAGGTTCCTTTCCTCAAACATACTACCTATCTCTCCTTTTTTCACATCTTGGTTACATCCACACACATTTAGGCACCCCAATCTGAGCCTTCGAGGAGGATGAGCTCTCCCCGCGTGACTCCTTCTGTTTCCCATTTTAGAAAGTTAAAAAAACATATATATATATATATATATATATATATATATATATATATATATATATATATATATATATATTTTTTTTTTTTTTTTATTATACTTTGTCGCTGTCTCCCGCGTTTGCGAGGTAGCGCAAGGAAACAGACGAAAGAAATGGCCCAACCCCATCCCATACACATGTAAATACATACGTCCACACACGCAAATATACATACCTACACAGCTTTCCATGGTTTACCCCAGACGCTTCACATGCCTTGATTCAATCCACTGACAGCACGTCAACCCCGGTATACCACATCGCTCCAATTCACTCTATTCCTTGCCCTCCTTTCACCCTCCTGCATGTTCAGGCCCCGATCACACAAAATCTTTTTCACTCCATCTTTCCACCTCCAATTTGGTCTCCCTCTTGTCCTCGTTCCCTCCACCTCCGACACATATATCCTCTTGGTCAATCTTTCCTCACTCATCTTCTCCATGTGCCCAAACCACTTCAAAACACCCTCTTCTGCTCTCTCAACCACGCTCTTTTTATTTCCACACATCTCTCTTACCCTTACGTTACTCACTCGATCAAACCACCTCACACCACACATTGTCCTCAAACATCTCATTTCCAGCACATCCATCCTCCTGCGCACAACTCTATCCATAGCCCACGCCTCGCAACCATACAACATTGTTGGAACCACTATTCCTTCAAACATACCCATTTTTGCTTTCCGAGATAATGTTCTCGACTTCCACACATTCTTCAAGGCCCCCAGAATTTTCGCCCCCTCCCCCACCCTATGATCCACTTCCGCTTCCATGGTTCCATCCGCTGCCAGATCCACTCCCAGATATCTAAAACACTTCACTTCCTCCAGTTTTTCTCCATTCAAACTCACCTCCCAATTGACTTGACCCTCAACCCTACTGTACCTAATAACCTTGCTCTTATTCACATTTACTCTTAACTTTCTTCTTCCACGCACTTTACCAAACTCAGTCACCAGCTTCTGCAGTTTCTCACATGAATCAGCCACCAGCGCTGTATCATCAGCGAACAACAACTGACTCACTTCCCAAGCTCTCTCATCCCCAACAGACTTCATACTTGCCCCTCTTTCCAAAACTCTTGCATTTACCTCCCTAACAACCCCATCCATAAACAAATTAAACAACCATGGAGACATCACACACCCCTGCCGCAAACCTACATTCACTGAGAACCAATCACTTTCCTCTCTTCCTACACGTACACATGCCTTACATCCTCGATAAAAACTTTTCACTGCTTCTAACAACTTGCCTCCCACACCATACATTCTTAATACCTTCCACAGAGCATCTCTATCAACTCTATCATATGCCTTCTCCAGATCCATAAATGCTACATACAAATCCATTTGCTTTTCTAAATATTTCTCACATACATTCTTCAAAGCAAACACCTGATCCACACATCCTCTACCACTTCTGAAACCACACTGCTCTTCCCCAATCTGATGCTCTGTACATGCCTTCACCCTCTCAATCAATACCCTCCCATATAATTTACCAGGAATATTCAACAAGCTTATACCTCTGTAATTTGAGCACTCACTCTTATCCCCTTTGCCTTTGTACAATGGCACTATGCACGCATTCCGCCAATCCTCAGGCAACTCACCGTGAGTCATACATACATTAAATAACCTTACCAACCAGTCAACAATACAGTCACCCCCTTTTTTAATAAATTCCACTGCAATACCATCCAAACCTGCTGCCTTGCCGGCTTTCATCTTCCGCAAAGCTTTCACTACCTCTTCTCTGTTTACCAAATCATTTTCCCTAACCCTCTCACTTTGCACATCACCTCGACCAAGACACCCTATATCTGCCACTCTATCATCAAACACATTCAACAAACCTTCAAAATACTCACTCCATCTCCTTCTCACATCACCACTACTTGTTATCACCTCCCCATTTGCGCCCTTCACTGAATATATATATATATATATATATATATATATATATATATATATATATATATATATATATATATATATATACATATATATATATATATATATATATATATATATATATATATATATATATATATATATATATATATGTATACACATATATATATATATATATATATATATATATATATATATATATATATATATATATATATATATATATATATATATATATATATATATATATATATATATATATATATATATATATATATATATATATATATATATCTTTCTTTCTTTCAAACTGTTCGCCCTTTCCCGCATTAGCGAGGTAGCGTTAAGAACAGAGGACTGGGCCTTTGAGGGAATACCCTCACCTGGCCCAATTCTCTGTTCCTTCTTTTGGAAAATTGATAGAAAAAACGAGAGGGGAGGATTTCCAGCCCCCCGCCCCCTCCCCGTTTAGTCGCCTTTTACGACACGCAGGGAATATGTGGGAAGTATTCTTTGTCCCCTATCCTATCCCTATATATATATATATATATATATATATATATATATATATATATATATATATGTATACATGAAGGTGAAACCGCACTTCAGTATTAGTTTACAGAATTTTTTTTAACATGTGGTTGACATGTTTCGTGAAGACAATCCACCTCATCAGGTGCCAGTACTTAACAAAGTTACTCAAATCAGAACATTACACTTGATTCCCGCTTTCCAACACCGATCTTTATAAGCCAAGCACTGTCTGTTCTGTCTACCAGTAACCGTTGTAAGGGAGAGTAATTAAGGAGGGTCACGTGGCAGAGGTTGACCTGGATTGCTGGGTGTGTCTTGAACAACTTTTTTTTATATTTTGTGTTTTGTCAATTCGCACATAATGATTTGGTTGATGCTAAGATGGGTTTTGAAATTGTCTGGGGACAAGTGTCAGTTCTTAATATTAGCAATTAAGACATTAAATGACGTTGCGGTTATGATCAGCAGAGGGGTATAAAATAGCGGGATTTTCAAGATCTATGGGGTAATCATTTTCGAGACAATGTTTAGCCAGTTGCATTTTTGTGGTTATCCCTGCGTACTGAATGACGGTGCCAATTACACCTCACCGTTACAGTTTTACCAGTCTGGCCTACATGAATATGTTTACATGCCTTTCATTTGACGGCGTAAACACTTCCAATTGTATTATCATTTGGCCTACTATTCATTAAGGTCTTACTGATGGTGCTATTGTACTGGAAAGCAAAATTACAAGCACTGTTTTTTCAGAACATGTCTTAGATTAGCTAAGTTGAGAGAATAATGCAGCACTAAACATTTATACCTCTCCTCATTTGTCACATTTTTGTTAAAAGAAGAATAAAATGTCTTCCTAGCTTTCCAGTAAGTTTTTGTTCACGAACCAATTGGGATATAATAACCACCTAAAGATACGTGTCATATGACTACTTTCGTCTACCAGGCCTATGGGATCAAATGTCCGTATTGCTCTTAATAACACAGACACAACTACAGACATTTCTATAGAAGAATCATGTACTGAGAAATAATGAATATAACTCTCAGAGTTGGTGGGCTTCCTATAGATTTTAAAGAACAAATGATCAGATTCTCTAGTTATCAACACATTAAGAAACGGCAGTTTGCCTTATTTTTCCATTCCATCTTGAATTTAATAGTGGGTTGGATGTTACTCAATTTATGAATGAAAACATTACAATCATGGGAGGATGGCCACAAGGACAGCACATCATCCAAGTATCTAAACTAGACTTTCGGATGATATCTGACTGAAGTTAAGATTTTAGTCTCAAGATATTCCACTGATAAATTACTAAGAATCTGAATGAAAGGGTTTCCCAAGGCAAGAATTTTTTTTTGGATGAGGTGGATTGTCTCCGCGAAACGTCGTGCCACATGTATAGAAAAATTACATGTTAAATGAAATTGTCTGAACTACTGAAATGCAATTTCACCTTCATATTATCATCACGGACAAGTGTGGTCATCATATCTACTATATATATATATATATATATATATATATATATATATATATATATATATATATATATATATATATATATATATATATATATATATATATATATATATATATATATATATATATATCTGGATATATGGCACCGAGTAATCAGAGGCACTTTCAGATGAATAATCTAAACAGTGCTAATCCTGGTATAGATTTTCAAAGCGTGTGGCATGGAAGGGCTAATATTTAGCAGCAGCAGATTTAGGAATGATTAGAAATATATATATTCAACGTGACAGAAATGTGTTGATAATATGGGATAGGAGAGAGGCGGATGGATATGTTAAGGAGGAGACGTGAAGACGAGAGAGAAAATATTTGGATGCAAGATGAATATGGAAGGAAAGGAAGAGGAAAGGATCAATAAGAGGCTGAGGTAGAGGAAGGAAGGAGAGGTCAAGGATTATGAACTAATGAGGTACATGTAGAAGAAGAAATAAAAGTAGTGGAAGAAAATATAAGAGTAGAGGAAGAGGAAGTGGAAGAAGAGGTGGAGGTTAAGTAAGAGGAAAAGGAGGAAAGGATACAGGAAGAGAAATAAGATACAGAGTTGAGGAAGAGGATATAAAGGTGAAGAAAGAAGAAAACAAACAACGATGGAGGAAGAAGAGGAAAATATAAGGCAGAGGTTATAAGACAGGTGGATAGACATGGAGTAGAGGAGGAAGAGATGAGAAACATAGGAAAAGTGATATGAAAATGTGGAAGTCGAGTAAAGAACGAGAAAGAAAACTAACAAGAAGAAGGAGGTTGAAAAAATATAGATAATAGGAGTGAAAAGAAGAATAAAAACAGAGGAACAATTGTAGTTACTCAAACAACAATAAAAGATGATTCATAAACTTGGCTAACAAATATTGTGGCTGCTTGCTGTTCGGTGTCTTCACCACCAACACCACCAACATCATCAACATCACCAACACAACGACAACCACACCATCATCACCACCACAACCACTACTAACATCACCGTCACCACAAACCTCCCAAGTCCCTGTATCACCACAGTCACAACCACCTCCATAGAAATACCCACTCACAAACAAAGCCACGGTAATCACCATCACCACCAACCTCACCATCATCACAACGATCACCATCAACTGAAGATAATGACGAGCAGGTCGCACTGCGAGAGCAGGTCGGGTGGGTCATGATACATGGACACCTCCTGCTCTTCCTTTACCCGGCGGCTGACGTCTGCAGCAGGGACTGAGGGCGGCAGCCACCTCGCCATATATACTACACGAGGTCGTAAGGCCAGGGGTTTGGCTCAAGGCTTTTCACCTGTTGAGTAGACAACCTCTGAGGGCAACCAGTCCTCCCTCTGTATTGGGAGATAGATAATTAGACAAATAGATAGATACTAGAAGGAGCAGGAGCAGGTGGTAAGAATCCCCCTTTTCCACCTCTTTTATTTCAGTTTATAAAACCTGTAACAAAAGAAGGAGCCAAGCGAGGAGTGTACACCTCCACAAGGGCTCAGACTGGGGTGGCTGAATGTGTGTAAATGTAACGAAGATTCTTAAGATGGGAATGACAGTTAGCATGTTTGAGGAAAGATAAACCTGGCTGTTATAACTTTTAGTGGAACAAGACTCAAGGGTAAAGGGGAAGAATGGTTTGGGAATGTCTTAGGGGTAAAGTCAGGGGTTAGTGTGAGGGTGAGAGGTAAGGAATGGGTAGCACTTCTGCTGAAGGAAGAGTTGTGAGAGTGTGTGATAGAGTGTAAGGACTTGAGCTCTAGATTTGTGTGGGTAAAAATGAAAGTAGAATGCTAGAGGTGGGTGATATTAGTGCTTATGCACCTGGAAACAAAAGGAGGGATGAAGAGACTGAGTGTTTTTGAAGGAGTTGAGTGTATGTGTCAAGCAGTTTTGACGTGGGAGATCGGGTATTAGTGATGAGTGATTTGAATGCGTGAGAAGGTAACATGGTAGATGAAGGTATACTTCAGGTGCCTGGGGTACTCAGAGATGTGAACGTGCTGAGAGTAGCAACAGGTGGGATATTTGATCATCGTTTGCTGGAGGCGACGGTGAAAATTTGTAGAGGTTTTATGAAAAGAGGAAACGATAGGGGATGGAAATAAGTAAAAAGATATCAGGAGACAGTGAGAGTAGAATGGCAAAAGATAAGAGTAAATAGAGGTAGGGGAGTGTGAGTGCAGTGGAAGGTATTTAGGTAAGCAGTGCTGACATTTGCGACAGAATTGTGTGGTATGCGGAAGGTCGGAGATGGATTGGTTAGAAAAGGCAGTGAATGGTAAGAAGGTGAAGTAAAGAAAGAAATACGGGCGTCACATGCAGGGAGAGAGTGAGTAGGATATGTACAAGAGAAATCGGAAGAAAGTCCAGAGGCTGAAAAAGAGGGCAAATGAGAGTTGAGATGAGTGAATATTTAACAAACTTCAAGGAGAATAAGATAATGCTTGATAGGAGGTTGATAGTGGGAGGAAAATAGAGCAAAATGGGAACGTAAATGAAAGGGGCCGATGCGGAAGTGGTAACAGGCAGAGATGAGATGAAGAGGAGGTGGATTGAGCCCTTTGGAGGAATGCTAAAAGTGTTTGATGATAAGGTGGCAAATGTAGAGTGGTTTGTTCGAGGTGGTATGCAAAGTGATAGAGTCATGGCAAGTGGTCTGACGAAAAGAGATGATGAAAGCCTTGCTCAAGATAAAGTGTGGCAAAGTCGATGAAAAGGATGATATTGTGGTTGAAAAGGAGCTTACGGCTTTGTTGATTGGTCGGTTAGGATTTCCAGAGTATGTAATGATCACGGTAAGGTTCCTAAAGGCAAGTGAAATGCCTGTATACTGTAACTGTATAAAGGTAAAGGTCACGAAATGAGTGTTCTAACTACAGAGTGCACATGATAAGTTGTATGTGAGAGTGGTGGCTGAGAGGGTAGTGGTATGAACAGAGCATCAGATTGAAGAGGAACAATGTGGTTTCAGAAGTGGTAAAGTGTGAATCCAATTTTTGCACCGACGGATTTGTCTGAGAGAATTGGAGAAAGAGATGGATTCTCTGGCATTTAGATTGATGGAGATGCTTTTGTGGAAGGTGTTACGACTCTCTGGTGTAGAAGGAAAGCTATAAGAACCAGTGAAAACCAGTAAGGCATGTATGAAATTAATCTTTTCAGGACAAATATTTGGTGTGAGGAAACTTTATCGAGTGAAAAAAATGATAATGTAAGAGAGAGGTGTGATACGAAGACAACTATGGTTGAGACAGCTGAAGAGGGTTTACTGAAGTGTTTTGGACATGTGGAGAGGATGAGTGATGAGAGGTGGACAAAAAGGATGCATATGTCAAAAGTGGAGAGAACAATTAGAACGGGGAGACAGGGATGGATAAAACGAAAATTGATTTGAGTACTCTGGGACTGAACATGCATGAGGATGTATAGCTTGCAAGGGATAGAGTGAATTACATATTGTATACAGGGGTCAACATATTGTCAGTGGATTGTCTAAGGCATATGAAACAGCATGGAGATTCGAAGGAAAGATCTGTGGGGCCTGGTTGTGTATAGAAGGGCTGTGTTTTCGGTGCATTACTCATAACAACTGGAGAGTGGAATAAGGCCATGTCATCGTCTGATCCTGGCGCTACCTGGCTAATGAGAAATATGACGAAGTATAAGAGTGTATACTAGTGAACCCCCTATTTCAAAGTACCTTTTACTTTCTAATACTTTTGACAGATTTTAATGAAACAAGCAGTAATTCACTTGGCAGATTACTGAAGTTTTGATCCACAAATGCCTTACACTGTCTCATACGCTACGCAACATTTCCAGAACATTTCTTTCTTTAAACGAACACTTGTATTATCCATTGCTTGATCGCAACATTAGCTCAGGAACATTGCTGAGGACATGGTTAATTCTTCCTCCACTTAATCAATTTCTTTGGCTTGGTCTAGATACATTTTTTCCGTAGCCCAAGCCTTACAGAGAGAAGTCACAAGGTGTATCTCATCTGATAATGTTGTATATCGAGTTTGGTTAATTTCATTAATTCGATAGTTGGTTAGTTTTTTGGGCTTTACGCCTCTCAACTACCAGGGTGATTCAGACAGTTATCGTCCATATACATCCACCAACAGGAAATTTTTGAAGGCCTTTGGGTGTTAAAGATAATTCCACGACTACATACACCCTTCCTGAACATGTGTACCTCCTCGGTGGAATGACATCTATAGTTTGTGCTCCAAGGAAGACGGGACACAGCCTCACTCGCCCGATGATGTGCGGGCAATGTTTACTCGCACACTTAGCACCAAAAGCCTTCCTCTTGTGAGGTGTTAGGTCGAGGGAGAAGTGTGTCCCAACAAAGCTATAGATCCTGATGGACTGGAGGAAACAATTAGCCATATTCTCAACAATGTCCCTGAACGCATGTTACGCTCATCAATGGCCAACATACTTGCTCGTGTAAAAAAAAAAATGTTGAAAATGCAGGAGCAAACTTGGAAGTGTGATGTGTGTGTGTGTGTGTGTGTGTGTGTGTGTGTGTGTGTGTGTGTGTGTGTGTGTGTGTGTGGGTGTGTGTGAGTGTGTGTTTGTGTGTGTGTGTGCGTGTGTGTATGTGTGTGTATGTGTGTGAGTGTGTGTTTGTGTGTGTGTGTGTGTGTGTGTGTGTGTGTGTGTGTGTGTGTGTGTGTGTGTGTGTGTATGTGTGTGTGTGTGTGTGTGTGTCTGTCTGTCTGTCTGTCTGTCTGTCTGTTGTGTCTGTGTGTGTCTCGCTGTGTCTGTGTGTCTGTGTTTGTGTGTCTGTGTGCCAGTGTCTGTGAACAAGAATCTCAATAAATTCCATATACCTACAGTTTTGTCTACGAAAAATAGTTAAGAAATAAGATCTAACAAATTGGTTGGTAAGGATATTCAATGTAGGTATGGTTAATTGTGACGTGCCTGAGGATAGCCGGAATGCATGCATTGCGCCATTATAACAAAGCAAAGGGGATAAAGTTGAGCGATCAAATTACAGAGGTATAAGTGTGTTGAGTATTCTTGGGAAATTATATGGGAGGGTATTGATTGAGAGGGTGAAGGCATATACAGAGCATCAGATTGGGGAAGACCAGTGTGGTTTCAGAAGTGGTAGAGGATGAGTGAATCAGGTGTTTGCTTTGACGAATGTGTGTGAGAAATACTTAGAAAACAGATGGATTTGTATGTAGCATTTATGGACCTGGAGAAGACATATGATAAGGATGATAGAGATGCTTTGTGGAAAGCATTAAGATCATATGCTGTGGTAGGTAAGTTGCATGAAGAAGTGAAAAGTTTTAACCAGAGATGTAAGGACATGTGTACAAGTAGAAAGTGAGAAAAGTGATTGATACCCGTTGAATGTCGGTTTGCGGCAGGGGTGCGTGATGTCTCAATGATTGGTTAATTTGCTTATGGATGGGGTGGTTTGGGAGGTGAATGCAAGAGTCTGGGAGAGAGGGGCAAGTATCCAGTCTGTTATGGATGAGAGGGCTTGGAAATTGAGTCAGTTGTTGTTTGCTGATGATACAGCGTTGGTGGCTGATTCGGGTGAGAAAATGAAGAAGTTGGTGACTGAGTTTGGCAAAGTGTGTGAAAGAAAAAAGCTGAGAGTAAATGTGAATAAGTGCAAGGTTATTAGGCTCAGTAGGGTTGAGGGAGAAGTTAATCGGGAGGTAGGTTTGAATGAAGAAAAACTGGAGGAAGTGGTGTTTTAGATATCTGGGAGTGGATTTAGCGGCGGATGGAACCATGGAAACGGATGTGAGTCACAGAATGGTTGAGGGGGCGAAGATTCTGGGAGCGTTGAAGAATATGTGGAAGGCGAGAATGTCATCTCGGAAAGCAAAAATGGGTATGTTTGAAGATATAGTGGCTCCAACAATGTTATTTGGTTGTGAGGCATAGGCTATAGATAGGGTTGTGCGGAGGAGGGTAGATGTGTTAGAAATAAAACGTCTAAACACAATATGTGATCTGAGTTGGTTTGATCGTGTAAGTAATGAAGGGCTAGAGATTTGTGTGGAATAGAAAGACTGTGGTTGAGAGATCAAAGGAGGGTGTGTTGAAATGGTTTCGTCACATGGAGAGAATGAGTGAGGAAAGATTGACAAAGATGATATATATAGCAGAGGTAAAAGGAAGAAGGGGAAGTGGGAGACCAAATTGGAGGTGAAAGGATGGAGTAAAAAAAATTTGAGCGAACGGGGCCTGAACTTGCAAGGAATAGAGTCAATACGAACGATGTGGTAAACCTGGGTCAAAGTGATGTCAATAGACTGAACCAAGGCATGTGAAGCGTCAGGGGAAAACCATGGAATGTTTTGTGGGACCTGGAAGTGGAAAGGGAGCTGTGATTTCAGTGCATTATACATGACAGCTAGAGACTGAGTGTGAACGCATGTGGCCTTTGTTGTCTTTTCCTAGCGCTACCTCGCCTGGGAGGGGGAGGGGACAAGAATGGATGAAGGTAGGAAGTGTGAATATGTAAATGTGTATATATGTATATGTCTGTATGTTGGGGTTTATATATATTCATATACAGACTTATGTGCTGAAAAAGGACTGGTGATTGGGAATATCTGGTTTAAAATGCGAGATATACATAAGTATACGTATGTAAGTAGGAGAGATGGCCAGAGATCGTTATTGGATTACGTGTTAATTGATAGACGCACGAAAGAGAGACTTTTGGATGTTAATGTGCTGAGAGGTGCAACTGGAGGGATGTCTGATCATTATCTTGTGGAAGCAAAGGTGAAGATTTGTGAGGGTTTTCAGAAAAGAAGAGAGAATGTTGGGGTGAAGAGAGTGGTGAGAGTAAGTGAGCTTGGGAAGGACACTTGTGTGAGGAAGTACCAGGAGAGACTGAGTAGAGAATGGAAAAAGGTGAGAACAAAGGAGGTAAGGGGAGTGGGGGAGGAATGGGATGTAATTAGGGAAGCAGTGCTGGCTTGCGCAAAAGATGCTTCTGGCATGAGAAGCGTGGGAGGTGGGTTGATTAGAAAGGGTAGTGAGTGGTGGGATGAAGAAGTAAGATTATTAGTGAAAGAGAAGAGAGAGGCATTTGAACGATTTTTGCAGGGAAAAAATGCAAATGAGTGGGAGAGGTATAAAAGAAGGAGGCAGGAGGTCAAGAGAAAGGTGCAAGAGGTGAAAAAAAGGGCAAATGAGAGTTGGGGTGAGAGAGTATCATTAAATTTCAGGGAGAATAAAAAGATGTTTTGGAAGTAGGTAAATAAAGTGCGTAAGACAAGGAAGCAAATGGGAACTTCAGTGAAAGGGGTTAATGGGGAGGTGATAACAAGTCGTGGTGATGTGAGAAGGAGATGGAGTGAGTATTTTGAAGGTTTGTTGAATGTGTTTGATGATAGAGTGGCAGATGTCGGGTGTTTTGGTCGAGGTGGTGTGCAAAGTGAGAGGGTTAGGGAAAATGATTTGGTAAATATAAAAGAGGTAGTAAAATCTTTACGGAAGATGAAAGCCGGCAAAGCAGCAGGTTTGGATGGTATTGCAGTGGAATTTATTAAAAAAGGGGGTGACTGTATTGTTGACTGGTTGGTAAGGTTATTTAATGTATGTATGACTCATGGTGAGGTGCCTGAGGATTGGAGGAATGCTTGCATAGTGCCACTGTACAAAGGCAAAGGGGATAAGATTGAGTGCTCAAATTACAGAGGTGTAAGTTTGTTGAGTATTCCTGGTAAATTATATGGGAGGGTATTGATTGAGAGGGTGAAGGCGTGTACAGAGCATCAGATTGGGGAAGAGCATTGTGGTTTCAGAAGTGGTAGAGGATGTGTGCATCAGGTGTTAACTTTGAAGAATGTATGTGAGAAATACTGAGAAAAACAAATGGATTTGTATGTAGCATTTATGGATCTGGAGAAGGCATATGATAGAGTTGATAGAGATGCTCTGTGGAAGGTATTAAGAATATATGGTGTGGGAGGCAAGTTGTTAGAAGCAGTGAAAAGTTTTTATCGAGGATGTAAGGCATGTGTACGTGTAGGAAGAGAGGAAAGTGATTGGTTCTCAGTGAATGTAGGTTTGCGGCAGGGGTGTGTGAAGTCTCCATGGTTGTTTAATTTGTTTATGGATGGGGTTGTTAGGGAGGTGAATGCAAGAGTTTTGGAAAGAGGGGCAAGTATGCAGTCTGTTGTGGATGAGAGAGCTTGGGAAGTGAGTCAGTTGCTGTTCGCTGATGATACAGTGCTGGTGGCTGATTCATGTAAGAAACTGCAGAAGCTGGTGACTGAGTTTGATAAAGTGTGTGAAAGAAGAAAGTTAAGAGTAAATGTGAATAAGAGCAAAGTTATTGGGTATAGTAGGGTTGAGGGTCAAGTCAATTGGGAGGTAAGTTTGAATGGAGAAAAGCTGGAGGAAGTGAAGCGTTTTAGATATCTGGGAGTGGATCTGGCAGCGGATGGAACCATGGAAGCGGAAGTGAATCATTAGGTGGGGGAGGGGGCGAAAATTATGGGAGCCTTGAAGAATGTTTGGAAGTCGAGAACATTATCTCGGAAAGCAAAAATGGGTATGTTTGAAGGAATAGTGGTTCCAACAATGTTGTATGGTTGCGAGGCGTGGGCTATGGATAGAGTTATGCGCAGGGGGGTGGATGTGCTGGAAATGAGATGTTTGAGGACAATATGTGGTGTGAGGTGGCTTGATCGAGTAAGTAATGTAAGGGTGAGAGAGATGTGTGGAAATAAAAAGAGCGTGGTTGAGAGAGCAGAAAAAGGTGTTTTGAAATGGTTTGATCACATGGAGAGAATGAGTGAGGAAAGATTGACCAAGAGGATATATGTGTCAGAGGTGGAGGGAACGAGGAGAAGTGGGAGACCAAATTGGAGGTGGAAAGATGGAGTGAAAAAGATTTTGAGTGATCGGGGCCTGAACATGCAGGAGGGTGAAAGGCGGGCAAGGAATAGAGTGAATTGGAACGATTTGGTGTACCGGGGTCGACGTGCTGTCAATGGATTGAACCAAGGCATGTGAAGCGTCTGGGGTAAACCATGCAAAAGTGTGTGGGGCCTGGATGTTGAAAGGGAGCTGTGGTTTCGGTGCATTATTACATGACAGCTAGAGACTGAGTGTGAACGAATGGGGCCTTTGGTGTTTATCGTAGCGCTACCTCGCACACATGAGGGGGGAGGGGGCTGTTATTCCATGTGTGGCGAGGTGGCGATGGGAACAAATAAAGGCAGACAGTGTGAATTATGTACATGTGTATATATGTATATGTCTGTGTCTGTATATATATGTGTACATTGAGATGTATAGGTATGTATATTGTGCGTGTGTGGACAAGTATGTATATACATGTGTATGTGGGCGGGTTGGGCCATTCTTTCGTCTGTTTCCTTGCGCTACCTCGCTAACGTAGGAGACAGCGACAAAGCAAATGAATAAATAAATATATATATATATATATATATATATATATATATATATATATATATATATATATAATATATATATATATATATATATATATATATATATATATATATATATATATATATATATATATATATATATATATATATATCCCTATGAGTCCACGGGGAAAATGAAACACGATAAGTTCCCAAGTGCACTTTCGTGTAATTGTTACATCATCAGGGGAGACATATGAGAGAAATATATATCAGTTGATATACATCGAAGAGACGAAGCTAGGACGCCATTTGGTAAACATGCGATATTCATATAGATATAATTACCTACACATCTCAACGTATACACATATATACACACACAGACATATACATATATACACATGAACATAATTCATACTGTCTGCCCTTATTCATTTTCGTCGCCACCCCGCCACACATGAAATGACAACCCCCTCCCCCGCATGTGCGCGAGGTAGCGCTCGGAAAAGACAACAAAGGCCACATTCGTTCACACTCAGTTTCTAGCTGTCATGTATAATGCACCGAACCACAGCTCCCTTTCCACATCCAGGTCCCACAGAACTTTCCATGGTTTACCCTAGACGCTGCACATACCCTGGTTCAGTCCATTGACAGAACGTCGACCGCGGTATACCACATCGTTCCAATTCACTCTATTCCCTGCACGCCTTTCACCCTCCTGCATGTTCAGGCCACGATCACTCAGAATCTTTCTCACTCCATCTTTCCACCCCCAATTTGGTCTCCCATTTCTCCTTGTTCCCTCCACCTCTGACACATATATCCTCTTGGTCAATCTTTCCTCACTCATTCTCTCCATTTGACCAAACCATTTCAAAACACCCCCTTCTGCTCTCTCAACCACACTCTTTTTACTACCACACATCTCTCTTACCCTTCCATTACTTACTCGATCAAACCACCTCACACCATATACTGTCCTCAAACATCTCATTTCCAGAACATCCACCCTCCTCCACACAATTCTATCCATAGCCCAGGCCTCGCAACCATATAACATTGTTGGAACCACTATTCCTTCAAACATAGCCATTTTTGCTTTCGGAGATAATGTTCTGGAAATGAGATGTTTGAGGACAATATGTGGTTTGAGGTGGTTTGATCGAGTAAGTAATGTAAGCGTAAGAGAGATGTGTGGAAATAAAAAGAGCGTGGTTGAGAGCAGAAGAGGGTGTTTTGAAATGGTTTGGGCACATCGAGAGAATGAGTGAGGAAAGATTGACCAAGAGGATATATGTGTCGCAGGTAGAGGGAACGAGGAGAAGTGGGAGACCAAATTGGAGGTGGAAAGATGGATTGAAAAAGATTTAGAGTGATCGGGGCCTGAACATGCAGGAGGGTGAAAGGCGGGCAAGGAATAGAGTGAATTGGTTGGATGTGGTATACCGGGGTCGACGTGCTGTCAATGGATTGAATCAGGGCATGTGAAGCGTCTGGGGTAAAGCATGGCAAGTTCTGTGGGGCCTGGATGTGGAAAGGGAGCTGTGGTTTCGGGCATTATTGTATGATAGCTAGAGATTGAGTGTGAACGAATTGGGCCTTTGTTGTCCTTTCCTAGCGCTACCTCGCACACATGAGGGGGGAGGGGGATGTTATTCCATGTGAGGCGAGGAGGCGATGGGAATGAATAAGGGCAGACATTATGAATTGTGTGCATGTATATATATGTATGTCTGTGTGTATATATATATATATGTGTACAGTGAGATGTATAGGTATGTACATTTGCGTGTGTAGACGTGTATGTATATACATGTGTATGGGGGTGGGTTTGGCCATTTCTTTCGTCTGTTTCCTTGCGCTACCTCGCAAACGCGGGAGACAGCGACAAAGCAAAAATAATAATAGATATATATATACGTATATATATATATATATATATATATATATATATATATATATATATATATATATATATATATATATATATATATATATATATATATACAAGTTATATGGTTCCGAGGCTTGGGCCATAGATAGGGTTATGTGGAGAAGGGTAGATGCGTTAGAAATGAAATGTTTGAGGACAATATATGGTGTGAGGTGGTTTGATCGAGTAAGTAATGAAAGGGTAAGAGAGATGTTTGGTAATAAAAAGAGCGTGGTTGAGAGAGCAGAAGAGAGTGTGTTGAAGTGGTGTGGACACATGAAAAGAATGAGTGAGGAAAGATTGACAAAGAGTATATATGTGTCAGAGGCGGAGGGAAGAACGAGAAGCGGGAGACCAAATTTGAGGTGGAAGGATGGAGTGAAAAAGATTTTGAGCAATCGGGGCCTCAACATACCGGAGTGTGATAAACATGCAAGGAATGGAGTGAACTGGAACGATGTGGTATACCGGGGTCGACGTGCTATCAATGTACTGAACCAGGGTATGTGAAGCGTCTGGGGTAAACCATAGAAAGGTTTGTGGTGCCTGGATGTGGAAAGGGAGCTGTGGTTTCGGTGCACTGCACATGACATCTAGTGACTGAGTGTGAACGAATGTGGCCTTTTTGATCTGTTCCTCTCGCTGCCTCGCTGCTATTTCGTGTATGGCGGGGTGGCAAAGGAATGGATGAAGTCAGCAAGTATGGATATGTACATGTGTATGTTTGTTTATGGCTCCGTATGTATATATAGTTATACGTTGAAATGTATATGTATGTATAGGTGCGTGTGTGGGCGTTTGTGAATACATATGTTTATGTGGGTGGGTTGGGTCATTTCTTCGTCTGTTTCCTTGCACTATCTCGCTAACGCGGGAGACGGCGGTTAAGTACAATGAAAATACTAAAAAAAATGAATATATATATATATATATATATATATATATATATATATATATATATATATATATATATATATATATATATATATTATATAAGATGATAAATCATATATAGAAATGCATACATTGATTGACAGGCACATAATCTCTGGGTAAAACATATTCGTCGATAAATAAATAAGTTGATTGATTGATTGATTGATTTGACACAGAAAGAAAGAAAAAAATATGATTAGGGAGCAAAAAATAAGATAGCAAGATGAAGTGAAATTGAGGTGATGATAGATAGATATATCTATATCTATTTATTTACTAGATATCTACACAGATATAGGTATCTGTCAGTATATGTATGTGCAAACACAGAGACAGTTTTAAAGATATGAGTAAGAAGAAAGAAAAATGTGAGAGAGATAGACGAAGCTCTACAGATGTGGCTGTACTGAGGACAATATTATGTACTATCATCTGTGAGAACAACTCTCTCTCCTGAACATTATGGTAATCTAATGCCGCACTGCACTGTTGCCACCTCCATATTGTTGGGTTAACGTCAATCATGGCCTGCCACAAAATACATATTTCATTTTTATTCAGTATTTTAGTCAAGTGGGAAATACACACAAATTCCCGGCGGCTCTTCATCCTGAGTGGGGGGAAGTGGGGGTGTTCCACTGTGACATAGCACCTTGTATCCATTGGGTAACAAACCTGTGAAGGAGACATCGTTAAAAGAGGAATATCCTCGTAAATTCCAGGGAGGGGGAAAGCCACGAGCAGTGAAGCATCACGCTGGCAGCATAAATAATGCTGGCAGACGTCAGGGCATGAGGGTTTGCCAGCCAGGCCGGACTAAAAACTACAAAACGTGTATGACTTTGTCTTGACACCGGGGTTACTGCCGACTCCCACTCCCTCCACCTCAGGAATGTAGGCCAGGCTCGCCCGACAGCCTCTCCACCGCACACAACTCCTTCACCATTTTCTGACATTTTGGTGGATAAAGTAATGTTGCTTTATAAATGTTGAGGCGTTGGGTTCTGCAGTTAATGGGCTCTTGTGTATTTTGTGCATTTTGTGTATTCTCTGTGTCTGTATGTCTCGTTTTCTTTCTCTCACTTTTTTCTTCCTTTTTGATTGGCACTCTTCATGTCAAGGTATATCTTACGTCTATCTCTCTGCCTCTCTGTCCTTCTATCTGTCTTTTTCTCTCTCATTCTCTCTACGTATGTATGTTTTCCCACAATTCTTCCTTTTAAATTTCTTTTTTGTTTTTGCACTTATTGCTCGTTGATTTTGATATATTAATTTTTCTTTCTGTCTGTATATACCTGTCGTCTACATCTCTCAGAACCTCTGTCTCTCTCTCTCTCTCTCTCTCTCTCTCTCTCTCTCTCTCTCTCTCTCTCTCTCTCTCTCTCTCTCTCTCTCTCTCTCTCTCTCTCTCTCTCTCTCTCTCTCTCTCTCTCTCTCTCTCTCTCTCTCTCTCTCTCTCTCTCTCTCTCTCTCTCTCTCTCTCTCTCTCTCTCACATGAGCAGCTATTCCTCAGGTTTGATCAGGAACACGCGTCTTGTGAGGAGAATGTCAGTCGTGAGCTACAAGGACCTTCCCTCCAATCGAGAGGATACAGCGATTTCCCATACGATTATAGAGTAATCTCTTTTTCTACTCTTTTTTCCTTCAAGACCCAGGCGGATACATTGAGTCGTCACGTGGGATAAAATTTTTGTTCCTTCGTAATATCAAGTACGGCGAGATCTCTGCCCGAGTCAACACAGCGACATTCCCGGACATGAATGTAGTCCGTCAAGAGAGACTCCCTTCGCTTCCAGGGAGAAAATCGTCGTTTAAATCAAATTAATAAAAGGCAACTCTTGTGTTCTCTGTCCCCAGACGATTAGTTATGGCCTTAGGAAAGCTGGCATAAATACTGTACACTGACTCCCTCTCTGGCCCAGTCTGCATGATAGTGACCCCTGTGTCCCTGGGCGTTAGAGCAAAGTTACAATGCCGCACCAATATTCCTCTTATCGGGATTGGAAAAGAGCATTATTCCTGGAGTCATCGTTTGATCAATACTTGGCCACAACGTCGGGTGATTTGCGACAATGAGGGAGGAGGGATGGTACGCAATTCAGCTTTTACGAAGAAAATCATATCGCCCAAGTGGAACATCTTGGTTTTGATAACTGTTCGAGCAGGTGGCGATGAAACAACGCAACACCTATCCTGGAGAGGGATGGTAGAAGAGTGATAGGAACTATTGGCTTAATGTGGAGCTGGATGGATGAATATATAGATATTCTTACTTTCTCGGAGACACGAGGGATAAATCATGTTGCCAGAAAAAACAATGCTGATTTCACATTCTTCCTTCGATCAGACAAACCTCTCTCATCCTTAGTGTATGTGGTGGGTGGATTACTAACATTGCTGATCTTGTTATAGGTGGAATGTGGAATGAGACACTGCTGATCTTATCTGGACACAATACTATACACACACACACACACACACACACCTGGCTCAGGCAGGAGTGTGTGTAATTCCTGTTACTATACGAAGCCTATTTGTGGTTATGGGGAGAGAGTTTCACACTAGCGTTGCCCCGTCTCTTAACCATATATATATATATATATATATATATATATATATATATATATATATATATATATATATATATATATATATATATATATATATATATATATATATGTATGGGAATACCTGGTTTAAAAAGCGAGATATACATAAGTATACTTATGTAAGTAGGAGAGATGGCCAGAGAGCGTTATTGGATTACGTGTTAATTGACAGGCGCGCGAAAGAGAGACTTTTGGGTGTTAATGTGGTGAGAGGTGTAACTGGAGGGATGTCTGATCATTATCTTGTGGAGGCTAAGGTGAAAATTTGTATGGGTTTTCAGAAAAGAAGAGTGAATGTTGGGGTGAAGAGGGTGGTAAGAGTAAGTGAGCTTGGGAAGGAGACTTGTGTGAGGAAGTACCAGGAGAGACTGAGTACAGAATGGAAAAAGGTGAGAACAATGGAAGTAAGGGGAGTGGGGGAGGAATGGGATGTATTTAGGGAATCAGTGATGGATTGCGCAAAAGATGCTTGAGGCATGAGAAGAGTGGGAGGTGGGTTGATTAGAAAGGGTAGAGAGTGGTGGGATGAAGAAGTAAGAGTATTAGTGAAAGAGAAGAGAGAGGCATTTGGACGATTTTTACAGGGAAAAAATGAAATTGAGTGGGAGACGTATAAAAGAAAGAGACAGGAGGTCAAGAGAAAGGTGCAAGAGGTGAAAAAAAGGGCAAGTGAGAGTTGGGATGAGAGAGTATCATTAAATTTTAGGGAGAATAAAAAGATGTTCTGGAAGGAGGTAAATAAAGTGCGTAAGACAAGGGAGCAAATGGGAACTTCAGTGAAGGGCGCAAATGGGGAGGTGATAACAAATAGTGGTGATGTGAGAAGGAGATGGAGTGAGTATTTTGAAGGTTTGTTGAATGTGTTTGATGATAGAGTGGCAGATATAGGGTGTTTTGGTCGAGGTGATGTGCAAAGTGCGAGGGTTAGGGAAATTGAGTTGGTAAACAGAGAAGAGGTAGTAAAAGCTTTGCGGAAGATGAAAGCCGGCAAGGCAGCAGGTTTGGATGGTATTGCAGTGGAATTTATTAAAAAAGGGGGTGACTGTATTGTTGACTGGTTGGTAAGGTTATTTAATGTATGTATGACTCATGGTGAGGTGCCTGAGGATTGGCGGAATGCGTGCATAGTGCCATTGTACAAAGGCAAAGGGGATAAGAGTGAGTGCTCAAATTACAGAGGTATAAGTTTGTTGAGTATTCCTGGCAAATTATATGGGAGGGTATTGATTGAGAGGGTGAAGGCGTATACAGAGCATCAGATTGGGGAAGAGCAGTGTGGTTTCAGAAGTGGTAAAGGATGTGTGGATCAGGTGTTTGCTTTGAAGAATGTATGTGAGAAATACGTAGAAAAGCAAATGGATTTGTATGTAGCATTTATGGATCTGGAGAAGGCATATGATAGAGTTGATAGAGATGCTCTGTGGAAGGTATTAAGAATATATGGTGTGGGAGGAAAGTTGTTAGAAGCAGTGAAAAGTTTTTATCGAGGATGTAAGGCATGTGTACGTGTAGGAAGAGAGGAAAGTGATTGGTTCTCAGTGAATGTAGGTTTGCGGCAGGGGTGTGTGATGTCTCCATGGTTGTTTAATTTGTTTATGGATGGGGTTGTTAGGGAGGTGAATGCAAGAGTTTTGGAAAGAGGGGCAAGTAAGAAGTCTGTTGTGGATGAGAGAGCTTGGGAAGTGAGTCAGTTGTTGTTCGCTGATAATACAGCGCTAGTGGCTGATTCATGTGAGAAACTGCAGATGCTGGTGACTGAGTTTGGTAAAGTGTGTGAAAGAAGAAAGTTAAGAGTAAATGTGAATAAGAGCAAGGTTATTAGGTACAGTAGGGTTGAGGGTCAATTCAATTGGGAGGTGAGTTTGAATGGAGAAAAACTGGAGGAAGTGAAGTGTTTTAGATATCTGGGAGTGGATCTGGCAGCGGATGGAACCATGGAAGCGGAAGTGGATCATAGGGTGGGGGAGGGGGCGAAAATTCTGGGAGCCTTGAAGAATGTGTGGAAGTCGAGAACATTATCTCGGAAAGCAAAAATGGGTATGTTTGAAGGAATAGTGGTTCCAACAATGTTGTATGGTTGCGAGGCGTGGGCTATGGATAGAGTTGTGCGCAGGAGGATGGATGTGCTGGAAATGAGATGTTTGAGGACAATGTGTGGTGTGAGGTGGTTTGATCGAGTAAGTAACGTAAGGGTAAGAGAGATGTGTGGAAATAAAAAGAGCGTGGTTGAGAGAGCAGAAGAGGGTGTTTTGAAATGGTTTGGTCACATGGAGAATGAGTGAGGAAAGATTGACCAAGAGGATATATGGGTCGGAGGTGGAGGGAACGAGGAGAAGAGGGAGACCAAATTGGAGGTGGAAAGATGGAGTGAAAAAGATTTTGTGTGATCGGGGCCTGAACATGCAGGAGGGTGAAAGGAGGGCAAAGAATAGATAGAATTGGAGCGATGTGGTATACCGGGGTTGACGTGCTGTCAGTGGATTGAATCAAGGCATGTGTATGGGGGTGGGTTGGGCCATTTCTTTCGTCTGTTTCCTTGCGCTACCTCGCAAACGCGGGAGACAGCGACAAAGCAAAAAAAAAAAAAAAAAAAAATATATATATATATATATATATATATATATATATATATATATATATATATATATATATATATATTCTTTTCAAATTATTCGCCATTTCCCGCATTAGCGAGGTAGCGTTAAGAACAGAGGACTGGGCCTTTGAGGGAATACCCTCACCTGGCCCAATTCTCTGTTCCTTCTTTTGGAAAATTAAAAAAAAACGAGAGGGGAGGATTTCCAGCCCCCCGCTCCAAAAATTTTCATTAAACAATATATTTACAGAATCTGTATCAATGTCATAATTCATTTACTATAAGCAATCAAATAAGGTCTGGCCATAATACTTTAAATGACAAGCAGTGTTCTAACCAAACATTTTTGCACAGAGGGTGTACACTTTATCATTTGTCCTCATTAAATTTAGACAGAGGACAATGTGCACAATTGAATCAGATGATCAACTGGAATGGTTTCATTCTGTAAACTGGAAAAGCATTTATCTGTATTATCAAAAAGCTCTGTCTGAAGATGGCACTGAAGCAGGCCATCAAAAAATCATGAACATTATTCTAAATTGGTTTAAAGGAAAAGATAAAGATTATTTCTCATTTTCAGATTTTGGTTAGAACACTAAATAATAATCACAGGGACCTATAGAAGAAAAATCCAAGACTAGCAAGAAAAGCATAATTAGACAGGATTCTTTCCTTTTTTTACCGGCTGATGTAGCATGCCAACTGCATATAATGACTGGAACAGTAAAGTTACTGGTACCATTTTATGACAGTAAAGAAAGTCTTACTTTCACACAGGATATCTATGGACAATGTAACTAAACTGGTTGTTATGATTTTTATACTATGGTATTAGACATGAAACTGAAAAGTATTTATAACCATTCACTGAAATCTTTCTCAGTATTCAAATTACATTCACATTATCTACATAACATGAATAATAATAGAGGAGTTCAATACTCTTAAGAAAATATCTATAACCGTAGATATAACAAATACGACAGTAGCCTCCGACTAAAGAATACAATCTTGTTCACTAAAATAAATCTCTCTTCTAGTAAGGAACATGAAATACAATAAATAAAAAAGCACCATGTGATATGGGTAAAAAATGCCATGAAATCTATGCTTTACATGAGAATAGATATTTTCATGTAAGTTATAAGTTGTACATAAATTCTTTCCTCATGATGAAATGCAGAGTAAACTTTCTCTTGCACTTCTTAGATACTGTATATATGTGCATATGAATGCTAATACTTCACAATATCAGTCATTTCCTTTTTTCTAGCCACAAAACAAGACTCAAACTTAAAGTAAGATATGTATACAGAACTCCATCAGTGATCATAGCCTCAATATTAGTTTCTGTATTCCAGCATATGGCTGTGCTAAGAATGAATATTTTTGTACATAGTTCTTTTTGGGTCCCTATATAATGCCATTACATCCTTAGAGTACATAATCATTTCAATATGATATTCCTTGTTGTGGTTATAACCTACTTGCAGATAGTGCAAGCTTTAGCATATATATATATATATATATATATATATATATATATATATATATATATATATATATATATATATATATATATGGTATATATATATATATATATATATATATATATATATATATATATATATATATATATATATATATATATATATATATATATATATATATATATATATATGTATATATATATATATATATATATATATATATATATATATATATATATATATATATATATATATATATTTTTTTTTTTTTTTTTTTTTTTATACTTTGTCGCTGTCTCCCGCGTCTGCGAGGTAGCGCAAGGAAACAGACGAAAGAAATGGCCCAACCCCCCCCCCCATACACATGTACATACACACGTCCACACACGCAAATATACATACCTACACAGCTTTCCATGGTTTACCCCAGACGCTTCACATGCCTTGCTTCAATCCACTGACAGCACGTCAACCCCTGTATACCACATGACTCCAATTCACTCTATTTCTTGCCCTCCTTTCACCCTCCTGCATGTTCAGGCCCCGATCACACAAAATCTTTTTCACTCCATCTTTCCACCTCCAATTTATATATATATATATATATATATATATATATATATATATATATATATATATATATATATATATATATATATATATATATATATATATATATATATATATATATATATACATATATATATATATATATATATATATATATATGGTATATATATATATATATATATATATATATATATATATATATATATATATATATATATATATATATATATATATATATATATATATATATATATATATATATATATATAGGTTTGTTGAATGTGTTTGATGATAGAGTGGCAGATATAGGGTGTTTTGGTCGAGGTGGTGTGCAAAGTGAGAGGGTTAGGGAAAAAGATTTGGTAAACAGAGAAGAGGTAGTGAAAGCTTTGCGGAAGATGAAAGCCGGCAAGGCAGCAGGTTTGGATGGTATTGCAGTGGAATTTATTAAAAAAGGGGGTGACTGTATTGTTGACTGGTTGGTAAGGTTATTTAATGTATGTATGACTCATGTTGAGGTGCCTGAGGATTGGCGGAATGCGTGCATAGTGCCATTGTACAAAGGCAAAGGGGATAAGAGTGAGTGCTCAAATTACAGAGGTATAAGTTTGTTGAGTATTCCTGGTAAATTATTTTTTTTTTTTTTATACCTCGTCGCTGTCTCCCGCGGTTGCGACGTAGCGCAAGGAAACAGACGAAAGAAATGGCCCAACCCCCCCCATACACATGTACATACACACGTCCACACACGCAAATATACATACCTACACAGCTTTCCATGGTTTACCCCGGACGCTTCACATGCCTTGATTCAATCCACTGACAGCACGTCAACCCCTGTATACCACATCGCTCCAATTCACTCTATTCCTTGCCCTCCTTTCACCCTCCTGCATGTTCAGGCCCCGATCACACAAAATCCTTTTCACTCCATCTTTCCACCTCCAATTTGGTCTCCCTCTTCTCCTCGTTCCCTCCACCTCCGACACATATATCCTCTTGGTCAATCTTTCCTCACTCATTCTCTCCATGTGCCCAAACCATTTCAAAACACCCTCTTCTGCTCTCTCAACCACGCTCTTTTTATTTCCACACATCTCTCTTACCCTTACGTTACTTACTCGTACAAACCACCTCACACCACACATTGTCCTCAAACATCTCATTTCCAGCACATCCATCCTCCTGCGCACAACTCTATCCATAGCCCACGCCTCGCAACCATACAACATTGTTGGAACCACTATTCCTTCAAACATACCCATTTTTGCTTTCCGAGATAATGTTCTCGACTTCCACACATTCTTCAAGGCTCCCAGGATTTTCGCTCCCTCCCCCACCCTATGATCCACTTCCGCTTCCATGGTTCCATCCGCTGCCAGATCCACTCCCAGATATCTAAAACACTTTACTTCCTCCAGTTTTTCTCCATTCAAACTTACCTCCCAATTGACTTGACCCTCAACCCTACTGTACCTAATAACCTTGCTCTTATTCACATTTACTCTTAACTTTCTTCCTTCACACACTTTACCAAACTCAGTCACCAGCTTCTGCAGTTTCTCACATGAATCAGCCACCAGCGCTGTATCATCAGCGAACAACAACTGACTCACTTCCCAAGCTCTCTCATCCCCAACAGACTTCATACTTGCCCCTCTTTCCAAAACGCTTGCATTCACCTCCCTAACAACCCCATCCATAAACAAATTAAATAACCATGGAGACATCACACATCCCTGCCGCAAACCTACATTCACTGAGAACCAATCACTTTCCTCTCTTCCTACACGTACACATGCCTTACATCCTCGATAAAAACTTTTCACTGCTTCTAACAACTTGCCTCCCACACCATATATTCTTAATACCTTCCACAGAGCATCTCTATCAACTCTATCATATGCCTTCTCCAGATCCATAAATGCTACATACAATTCCATTTGCTTTTCTAAGTATTTCTCACATACATTCTTCAAAGCAAACACCTGATCCACACATCCTCTACAACTTCTGAAACCACACTGCTATTCCCCAATCTGATGCTCTGTACATGCCTTCACCCTCTCAATCAATACCCTCCCATATGATTTACCAGGAATACTCAACAAACTTATACCTCTTTAATTTGAGCACTCACTCTTATCCCCTTTGCCTTTGTACAATGGCACTATGCACGCATTCCGCCAATCCTCAGGCACCTCACCATGAGTCATACATACATTAAATAACCTTACCAACCAGTCAACAATACAGTCACCCCCTTTTTTAATAAATTCCACTGCAATACCATCCAAATCTGCTGCCTTGCCGGCTTTCATCTTCCGCAAAGCTTTTAATACCTCTTCTCTGTTTACCAAATCATTTTCCCTAACCCTCTCACTTTGCACACCACCTCGACCCAAACACCCTATATCTGCCACTCTGTCATCAGACACATTCAACAAACCTTCAAAATACTCATTCCATCTCCTTCTCACATCACCACTACTTGTTATCACCTCCCCATTTACGCTCTTCACTGAAGTTCCCATTTGCTCCCTTGTCTTACGCACCCTATTTACCTCCTTCCAGAACATCTTTTTATTCTCCCTAAAATTTAATGATACTCTCTCACCCCAACTCTCATTTGCCCTTTTTTTCACCTCTTGCACCTTTCTCTTGACCTCCTGTCTCTTTCTTTTATACTTCTCCCACTCAATTGCATTTTTTCCCTGCAAAAATCGTCCAAATGCCTCTCTCTTCTCTTTCACTAATACTCTTACTTCTTCATCCCACCACTCACTACCCTTTCTAAACAGCCCACCTCCCACTCTTCTCATGCCACAAGCATCTTTTGCGCAATCAATCACTGATTCCCTAAATACATCCCATTCCTCCCCCACTCCCCTTACTTCCATTGTTCTCACCTTTTTCCATTCTGTACACAGTCTCTCCAGATACTTCCTCACACAGGTCTCCTTCCCAAGCTCACTTACTCTCACCACCTTCTTCACCCCAACATTCACTCTTCTTTTCTGAAAACCCATACTAATCTTCACCTTAGCCTCCACAATATAATGATCAGACATCCCTCCAGTTGCACCTCTCAGCACATTGACATCCAAAAGTCTCTCTTTCGCACGCCTGTCAATTAACACGTAATCCAATAACGCTCTCTGGCCATCTCTCCTACTTACATAAGTATACTTATGTATATCTCGCTTTTTAAACCAGGTATTCCCAATCATCAGTCCTTTTTCAGCACATAAATCTACAAGCTCCTCACCATTTCCATTTACAACACTGAACACCCCATGCACACCAATTATTCCCTCAACTGCCACATTACTCACCTTTGCATTCAAATCACCCATCACTATAACCCGGTCTCGTGCATCAAAACCGCTAACACACTCATTTAGCTGCTCCCAAAACACTTGCCTCTCATGATTTTTCTTCTCATGCCCAGGTGCATATGCACCAATAATCACCCACCTCTCTCCATCAACTTTCAATTTTACCCATATTAATCGAGAATTTACTTTCTTACATTCTATCACATACTCCCACAACTCCTGTTTCAGGAGTATTGCTACTCCTTCCCTTGCTCTTGTCCTCTCACGAACCCCTGACTTCACTCCCCAGACATTTCCAAACCACTCTTCCCCTTTACCCTTGAGCTTCGTTTCACTCAGAGCCAAAACATCCAGGTTCCTTTCCTCAAACATACTACCTATCTCTCCTTTTTTCACATCTTGGTTACATCCACACACATTTAGGCACCCCACTCTGAGCCTTCGAGGTAAATTATATGGGAAGGTGATTGAGAGGGTGAAGGCATGTACAGAGCATCAGATTGGGGAAGAGCAGTGTGGTTTCAGAAGTGGTAGAGGATGTGTGGATCAGGTGTTTGCTTTGAAGATTGTATGTGAGAAATACTTAGAAAAGCAAATGGATTTGTGTGTAGTATTTATGGATCTGGAGAGGGCATATGATAGAGTTGATAGAGATGCTCTGTGGAAGGTATTAAGAATATATGGTGTGGGAGGAAAGTTGTTAGAAGCAGTGAAAAGTTTTTATCGAGGAAGTAAGGCGTGTGTACGTGTAGGAAGACAGGAAAGTGATTGGTTCTCAGTGAATGTTGGTTTGCGGCAGGGGTGTGTGATGTCTCCATGGTTGTTTAATTTTTTTATGGATGGGGTTGTTAGGGAGGTAAATGCAAGAGTTTTGGAAAAAGGGGCAAGTATGAAGTCTTTTGGGGATGAGAGAGCTTAGGAAGTGAGTCAGTTGTTGTTCGCTGATGATACAGCGCTGGTGGCTGATTCATGTGAGAAACTGCAGAAGCTGGTGACTGAGTTTGGTAAAGTGTGTGGAAGAAGAAAGTTAAGAGTAAATGTGAATAAGAGCAAGGTTATTAGGTACAGTAGGGTTGAGGGACAAGTCAATTGGGAGGTGAGTTTGAATGGAGAAAAACTGGAGGAAGTGAAGTGTTTTAGATATCTGGGAGTGGATCTGGCAGCGGATGGAACCATGGAAGCGGAAGTGGATCATAGGGTGGGGGAGGGGGCGAAAATTCTGGGGGCCTTGAAGAATGTGTGGAAGTCGAGAACATTATCTCGGAAAGCAAGAATTGGTATGTTTGAAAGAATAGTGGTTCCAACAATGTTGTATGGTTGCGAGGCGTGGGCTATAGATAGAGTTGTGCGCAGGAGGATGGATGTGCTGGAAATGAGATGTTTGAGGACAATGTGTGGTGTTAGGTGGTTTGATCGAGTGAGTAACGTAAGGGTAAGAGAGATGTGTGGAAATAAAAAGAGCGTGGTTGAGATAGCAGAAAAGGGTGTTTTGAAGTGGTTTGGACACATGGAGAGAATGAGTGAGGAAAGATTGACCAAGAGGATATATGTGTCGGATGTGGAGGGAACGAGGAGAAGAGGGAGACCAAATTGGAAGTGGAAAGATGGAGTGAAAAAGATTTTTTGTGATCGGTGCCTGAACATGCAGGAGGGTTAAAGGAGGGCAAGTAATAGAGTGAATTGGAGCGATGTGGTATACCGGGGTTGACGTGCTGTCAGTGGATTGAATCAAGGCATGTGAAGCATCTGGGGTAAACCATGGAAAGCTGTGTAGGTATGTATATTTGCGTGTGTGGACGTATGTATATACATGTGTATGGGGGGGGGGGTTGGGCCATTTCTTCCGTCTGTTTCCTTGCGCTACCTCGCAAACGCGGGAGACAGCGACAAAGTATAAAAAAAAAAAAAAAAAAAATATATATATATATATATATATATATATATATATATATATATATATATATATATATATATATATATATATATATATATATATATATATATATATATATATATATATATATATATATATATATATATATATATATATATATATATATATATATATACATATATATATACCTCGCAAACGCGGGAGACAGCGACAAAGTATAATAAAAAATAAATAAAATATATATATATATATATATATATATATATATATATATATATATATATATATATATATATATATATATATATATATATATATATATATATATATATATATATATATATATATATATATATATATATATATATATATATATATATATATATATATATATATATATATATATATATATATATATATATATATATATATATATATATATATATATATATATATATATATATTTTATTTATTTTTTATTATACTTTGTAGCTGTCTCCCGCGTTTGCGAGGTATATATATATGTATATATATATATATATATATATATATATATATATATATATATATATATATATATATATATATATATATATATATATATATATATATATATATATATATATATATATATATATATATATATATATATATATACATATATATATATATATATATATATATATATATATATATATATATATATATACATACATATATATATGTATGTATATATACATATATATATATATATATATATATTTTTTTTTTTTTTTTTTTTTTTTTTTTTATACTTTGTCGCTGTCTCCCGCGTTTGCGAGGTAGCGCGAGGAAACAGACGAAATAAATGGCCCAACCCCCATACACACGTACATCCACACGTCCACACACGCAAATATACATACCTACACAGCTTTCCATGGTTTACCCCAGACGCTTCACATGCCTTGATTCAATCCACTGACAGCACGTCAACCCCTGTATACCACATCGCTCCAATTCACTCTATTCCTTGCCCTCCTTTCACCCTCCTGCATGTTCAGGCCCCGATCACACAAAATCTTTTTCACTCCATCTTTCCACCTCCAATTTGGTCTCCCTCTTCTCCTCGTTCCCTCCACCTCCGACACATATATCCTCTTGGTCAATCTTTCCTCACTCATTCTCTCCATGTGCCCAAACCATTTCAAAACACCCTCTTCTGCTCTCTCAACCACGCTCTTTTTATTTCCACACATCTCTCTTACCCTTACGTTACTTACTCGATCAAACCACCTCACACCACACATTGTCCTCAAACATCTCATTTCCAGCACATCCATCCTCCTGCGCACAACTCTATCCATAGCCCACGCCTCGCAACCATACAACATTGTTGGAACCACTATTCCTTCAAACATACCCATTTTTGCTTTCCGAGATAATGTTCTCGACTTCCACACATTTTTCAAGGCTCCCAAAATTTTCGCCCCCTCCCCCACCCTATGATCCACTTCCGCTTCCATGGTTCCATCCGCTGACAGATCCACTCCCAGATATCTAAAACACTTCACTTCCTCCAGTTTTTCTCCATTCAAACTCACCTCCCAATTGACTTGACCCTCAACCCTACTGTACCTAATAACCTTGCTCTTATTCACATTTACTCTTAACTTTCTTCTTCCACACACTTTACCAAACTCAGTCACCATCTTCTGCAGTTTCTCACATGAATCAGCCACCAGCGCTGTATCATCAGCGAACAACAACTGACTCACTTCCCAAGCTCTCTCATCCCCAACAGACTTCATACTTGCCCCTCTTTCCAGGACTCTTGCATTTACCTCCCTAACAACCCCATCCATAAACAAATTAAACAACCATGGAGACATCACACACCCCTGCCGCAAACCTACATTCACTGAGAACCAATCACTTTCCTCTCTTCCTACACGTACACATGCCTTACATCCTCGATAAAAACTTTTCACTGCTTCTAACATATATATATATATATATATATATATATATATATATATATATATATATATATATATTTCCACACATCTCTCTTACCCTTACGTTACTCACTCGATCAAACCACCTCACACCACACATTGTCCTCAAACATCTCATTTCCAGCACATCCATCCTCCTGCGCACAACTCTATCCATAGCCCACGCCTCGCAACCATACAACATTGTTGGGTATGTTTGAAGGAATAGTGGTTCCAACAATGTTGTATGGTTGCGAGGCGTGGGCTATGGATAGAGTTGTGCGCAGGAGGATGGATGTGCTGGAAATGAGATGTTTGAGGACAATGTGTGGTGTGAGGTGGTTTGATCGAGTGAGTAACGTAAGGGTAAGAGAGATGTGTGGAAATAAAAAGAGCGTGGTTGAGAGAGCAGAAGAGGGTGTTTTGAAGTGGTTTGGGCACATGGAGAGAATGAGTGAGGAAAGATTGACCAAGAGGATATATGTGTCGGAGGTGGAGGGAACGAGGAGAAGAGGGAGACCAAATTGGAGGTGGAAAGATGGAGTGAAAAAGATTTTGTGTGATCGGGGCCTGAACATGCAGGAGGGTGAAAGGAGGGCAAGGAATAGAGTGAATTGGAGCGATGTGGTATACCCGGGTTGACGTGCTGTCAGTGGATTGAATCAAGGCATGTGAAGCGTCTGGGGTAGACCATGGAAAGCTGTTTAGGTATGTATATTTGCGTGTGTGGACGTATGTATATACATGTGTATGGGGGGGGGGGGGGTGGGGCCATTTCTTTCGTCTGTTTCCTTGCACTACCTCGCAAACGCGGGAGACAGCGACAAAGTATAAAAAAAAAAAAAAAATATATATATATATATATATATATATATATATATATATATATATATATATATATATATATATATATATATATATTTATATACATATATATATATATATATATATATATATATATATATATATATATATATATATATATATATATATATGGGAGCGGAGGACTGGGCCTTTGAGGGAATATCCTCACCTGGCCCCCTTCTCTGTTCCTTCTTTTGGAGGATCAGAAAGGGAAAAGAGAGGGGAGGATTTCCAGCCCCATGCTCCCTCCCCTTGTAGTCGCCTTCTACGACGCGCGGGGAATGTGTGGGAGGTGTTCTTTCTCCCCTATCCCCAGGGATAATATGTATATATATATATATATATATATATATATATATATATATATATATATATATATATATATATATATATATATATATATATATGTATATGTGTATATATGTATATATATATATATATATATATATATATATATATATATATATATATATATATATATATATATATATATATATATATATATATATATATATATATATATATATATATATATATATATATATATATATACATACATATATATATATATATATATATATATGTATATATGTATATATATATATATATATATATATATATATATATATATATATATATATATATATATATATATATATATATACATATATATATACATATGTCCCTGGGGATAGGGGAGAGAGAGTGCTTCCCACGTGTTCCCTGCGTGTCGTGGAAGGCGACTAAAAGGGGAGGGAGCGGGGGCTGGAAATCCTCCCCTCTCGTTTTTTTTTTGATTTTCCAAAAGAAGGAACAGAGAACGAGGCCAGGTGAGGACATTCCCTCAGAGGCCCAGTCCTCTGTTCTTAACGCTACCTTGCTAACGCGGGAAATGGCGAATAGTATGAAAGAAAGAAAAGATATATATATATATATATATATATATATATATATATATATATATATATATATATATATATATATATATATATATATATATATATATATATATATATATATATATATATATATATATATATATATATATATATATATATATATATATATATATATATATATATATATATATACATGTACCATGACTTTGAATGAACACAAACACACACAGACACACACACGCACACACACACACACACACACACACACACACACACACACACACACTAGCCTATACCAGATACCCTTTTTGAGAGAGCAGCTCTTGAGGAAGAAGAGTTAAATTATCATCATTTCAATCTATGTTCCTTAGGGCATTACGTATTTGAAGTCCAGAGTTTATTGATGATGAGTTTGAGAAGATATATTCTATTGGATCTAAGTTAAAGTACCCTAGATCTTTCATTGATAAATCCCTTAAGTTAGCAACGAAATCATTTTATAGAGTTGAACCCAAACCTCCCATTGACACCAAGAACCTTTTAGTTCTCCTTTTTAATAATAATTTCACTTTGCTTCCCATGTTGCTTAAATCCTTTAATGTAGATGTTGCCTTTAGCAACAAAATACTATAAAGAATATCTGAATCAGGAATTCACCAGAAAATTCTCTTGGTTGCATCTATAAAGTGCCTTGTGGAAACTGTGATAAATTTTATATTGGTCAGACTGGTAAGGATCTTTCTGTTAGACTTAAGCAACATAAATATTGTGTAAGAACGGGACAAGAATCAAATGCCTTGTTTAATCATGTTAAAAACTATGATCATTGTATTGACTGGAGTAACGCCATCTCAGTTATTAACTCTAACTCTATTACCAAGAGAAATATCACTGAATCTTCTATTATCAAATACTCAAAGAATTATAATCTTATTATTAGTGATGGTCTATACAAATTAGATAACTTTATTGTTGATAAGATTTCTAAAATGATAAGTTTATGAACGCTCGTTGTATGTTTTGGACAATCACATGTTTACCAAATGGCGTCCTAGCTTTATCTCTTCGATGTATATCAACTGACAGTTATATTTCTCTCTTGTTTCTCCCCTGATGATGTGATTATTACACGAAAGTGCACTTGGGAACTTTTCGTGTTTCATTTTCCCCGTGGTCTCATAGGGGATAGTATTCCATGTGTGGCGAGGTGGCGATGGGAATGAATAAAGGCAGACAGTGTGAATTGTGTGCATGTGTATATATGTATGTGTCTCTGTGTGTATATATATGTGTACATTGAGATATATGGTATGTATATCTGCGTGTGTGGACGTGTATGTATATACATGTGTATGGGGGTGGGTTTGGCCATTTCTTTCGTCTGTTTCCTTGCGCTACCTCGCAAACGCGGGAGACGGCGACAAAGTATTAAAAAAAAAAAAAAAAAAAAAAAAAAAAAAAAAAAAAAATATATATATATATATATATTTATGTATATATATATATATATATATATATATATATATATATATATATATATATATATATATATATATATATATATATATATATCATTATCATTTTCTATACTATTGTTTGTCGCTATCTCTCGCGTTTGCGAGATAGCGCAAGGAAACAGACGAAAGAATGGCCCAACCAACCCACATACACATGTATATACATACATATACATACAGAGGCATAACATATATACACATTTACATATTCATACATGCTGTCTTCATCCATTCCCACCGCCACCCCGCCACACATGAAATAGCACCCCCAACCCCCACATGAGCGCGAGGTAGCGCTTGGAAAAGACAACAAAGGCCACATTCGTTCACACTAAGTGTCTAGCTGTCATGTGTAATGCAAAAAAACTACATTTCCCTTTCCACATCCAGGCACCACAAAGCTTTCCATGGTTTACCGCAGACGCTTCATATACCTTGGTTCAATCCATTGACAGCACGTCGACCCCGGCATAATAAACCGGTCCAATTCACTCTACTCCTTGCACGCCTTTCTCCCTCCTGTATGTTGAGGCCGCGATTGCTGAAATTCTATTTCACTCCATCCTTCACGTCCAATTTGGTCTCCCACTTCTTGTTCCCTCTTTGTCAATCTTTCCTCACTCATTCTCTCCATGTGACCAAATCATTTCAATATACCCTCTTCTGCTCTCTCAACCATACTCTTCTTATTACCACACATCTCTCTTACCCTTTCATTACTTACTCGATCAAACCACCTCACACAAGATACTGTCCTTAAACATTTCATTTCCAACCCATCCACCTCCTTCGTACAACCCTATCTATAGCCCACGCCTCGCAACCATATTATATTGTTGGAACCACTGTTCATTGAAACATAACCATTTTTGCTCTCCGAGATAACGTTTTCGCCTTCCACACATTCTTCAACGCTCCCAAAACGTTTCCTCTCTCCCTTACAATGTGACTCACTTCCGCTTCCATGGTTCCATCCGTTGCTATATCCACTCCCACATATCTAAACCACTTCTCTTCCTCCAGTTTTTCTCCATTCAAACTTACCACCCAGTTACCTTACTCCTCAACCCTACTGAGCCTAATAACATTGCTCTTACTCAAATTTACTCTCAGCTTTCCTCATTCACGCTCTTTACCAAACTCATTCACCAACTTCTATAGTTTCTAACCTGGATCAGCTAACAGCGATGTTGCTCGCTGAATATATTTATATTTTATTTATTTATTTTTTATTTTGCTTTATCGCTGTCTCCCGCGTTAGCGAGGTAGCGCAAGGAAACAGACGAAAGAATGGCCCAACCCGGCCCACATGAACATGTATATACATACACGTCCACACACGCACAATATACATACCTATACATCTCAATGTACACATAAATATACACACACAGACATATACATATATACACATGTACATAATTCATACTGTCTGCCTTTATTTATTTCCCATCGCCACCTCGCCACACATGGAATAACATCCCCCTCCCCCCTCATGTGTGCGAGGTAGCGCAAGGAAAGACACCAAAGGACCCATTCGTTCACACTCAGTCTCTAGCTGTCATGTAATAATGCACCGAAACCACAGCTCCCTTTCCACCTCCAAGCCCCACACACTTTCGATGGTTTACCCCAGACGCTTCACATGCCCTGGTTCAATCCATTGACAGCACGTCAACCCCGGTATACCACATCGTTCCAATTCACTCTATTCCTTGCATGCCTTTCGCACTCCTGCATGTTCAGGCCCCGATCACACAAAATCTTTTTCACTCCATCTTTCCACCTCCAATTTGGTCTCCCACTTCTCGTTCCCTCCACCTCTGACACATCCTCTTGGTCAATCTTTCCTCACTCATTCTCTCCGTGTGGCCAAACCATTTCAAAACAACCTCTTCTGCTCTCTCAACCACACTCTTTTTATTTCCACACATCTCTCTTACTCTTACATTACTTGCTCGATCAAACCACCTCACACCACATGTTGTCCTCAAACATCTCATTTCCAGCACATCCACCCTCCTGCGCACAACTCTATCCATAGCCCACGCCTCGCAACAATGCAGCATTGTTGGAACCACTATTCCTTCAAACATACAAATTTTTGCTTTCCGAGATAATGTTCTCGACTTCAAAACATTCTTCAAGGCTCCTAGAATTTTCGCCCCCTCCCCCACCCTATGATTCGCTTCCGCTTCTATGGTTCCATCCGCTGCCAGATCCACTCCCAGATATCTAAAACACCTTACTTCGTACAGTTTTTCTCCATTCAAACTTACCTCTCAATTGACTTGATCCACAACCCTACTGTACCTAATAACTTTGCTCTTATTCACAATTACTCTTAACTTTCTTCTTTCACACACTTTACCAAACTCAGTCACCAGCTTCTGCAGTTTCTTACATGAATCAGCCAACAGCGCAGTATCATCAGCGAACAACAACTGACTCACTTCTCAAGCTCTCTCATCCACAACAGATTGCATACTTGCCCCTCTTTCCAAAACCCTTGCATTCAGCTCCCTAACAACCCCATCCATAAACAAATTAAACAACCACGGAGACATCACACACCCCTGTCGCAAACCTGCATTCACTGAGAACCAATCACTTTCCTCTCTTCCTACACGTACACATGCCTTACATCCTCGATAAAAACTTTTCACTGCTTCTAACAACTTGCCTCCCACACTATATATTATTAAAACCTTCAACAGAGCATCTCTATCAACCCTATCATATGCCTTCTCTAGATCCATAAATGCTACATACAAATCCATTTGTTTTTCTAAGTATTTCTCACATACATTCTTCAAAGCAAACACCTGATCCACACATCCTCTACCACTTCTGAAACCACACTGCTCTTCCCCAATCTGATGCTCTGTACATGCCTTCACCCTCTCAATCAATACCCTCCCATATAATATACCAGAAATACTCAAGAAATTTATACCTCTGTAATTTGAGCACTCACTTTTATCCCCTTTGCCTTTGTACAATGGCACTATGCAAGCATTTCGCCACTCCTCAGGCACCTCAACATGAATCATACATACATTAAATAACCTTACCAACCAGTCAACAATACAGTCACCCCCTTTTTTAATAAATTCCACTGCAATACCATCAAAACCTGCTGCCTTGCCGGCTTTCATCTTCCGTAAAGCTTTTGCTACCTCTTCTCTATTTACCAAATCATTTTCCCTAACCCTCTCACTTTGCACACCACCTCGACCAAAATACCCTATATCTGCCACTCTATCATCAAACACATTCAACAAACCTTCAAAATACTCACTCCATCTCCTTCTCACATCACCACTACTTGTTATCACCTACCCATTTGCCCCCTTCACCGAAGTTCCCATTTGCTCCTTTGTCTTACGCACTTTATTTACCTCCTTCCAGAACATCTTTTTATTCTCCCTGAAATTTAATGATACTCTCTCTCCCCAACTCTCATTTGCCCTCTTTTTCACCTCTTGCACCTTTCTCTTGACCTCCTGCCTCTTTCTCTTATACCTCTCACACTCATTTGCATTTTTTCCCTGCAAAAATCGTCCAAATGCCTCTCTCTTCTCTTTCACTAATAATCTTACTTCTTCATCCCACCACTCACTACCTTTTCTAATCAACCCACCTCCCACGTTTCTCATGCCACACGCATCTTTTGCGCAAGCCATCACTGCTTCCCTAAATACATCCCATTCCTCCCCCACTCCCCTTACCTCCTTTGTGCTCACCTTTTTCCATTCTGTACTACGTCTCTCCTGGTACTTCCTCACACAAGTCTCCTTCCCAAGCTCACTTACTCTCACCACTCTCTTCACCCCAACATTCTCTCTTCTTTTGTGAAAACACCCACAAATCTTCACCTTCGCCTCCATAAGATAATGATCAGACATCCCTCCAGTTGAACCTCTCAACACATTAACATCCAAAAGTCTCTCTTTCGTGCGTCTATCAATTAACACGTAATCCAATAACGTTCTATGGCCATCTCTCCTACTTACATACATATACTTATGTATATCTCACTTTTAAACCAGGTATTCCCAATCACCAGTCCTTTTTATGCACATAAATCTACAAGCTCTTCACCATTTCCATTTACAACACTGAACACTCCATGTATACCAATTATTCCCTCAACTGCCACATTACTCACCTCTGCATTCAAATCAACCATCACTATAACCCGGTCTTGTGCATCAAAACCACTAACACACTCATTCTGCTGCACCCAAAATACTTGCCTCTCATGATCTTTCTTCTCATGCCCAGGTGCATATGCACCAATAATCACCCATCTCTCTCCATCAACTTTTTGTTTTACCCATATCAATCTAGAGTTTACTTTCTTACACTCTATCACATACTCCCACAACAACTGATTCAGGAGTAGTGCTACTCCTTCCCTTGCTCTTGTTCTCTCACTAACCCCTGAATTTACTCCCAAACCACTCTTCCCCTTTACCCTTTTCTCAAACATACTACCTATCCCTCCTTTTTTCTCATCTTGGTTACATCCACACACATTTAGACACTCAAATCTGAGCCTACGAGGAGGATGAGCACTCCTCGCGTGACTCCTTCTTCTGTTTCCCCTTTTAGAAATTTAGAATACAAGGAAAGGAGGGTTTCTGGCCCCCCGCTCCCGTTCCCTTTAGTCGCCTTCTACGACACGCGAGGAATGCGTGGGAAGTATATATATGTATATATATATATATATATATATATATATATATATATATATATATATATATATATATATATATATATATATATATATATATATATATATATATATATATATATATATATATATATATATATATATATATATAGATACATATAGGTACGATAGGATTGAGTCAAGTCATTTGAGAGGTAAGTTTGAATGGAGAAAAACTGGAGGAAGTAAAGTGTCTTAGATATCTGGGAATGGATCTGGCAGCGGATGGAACCATGGAAGCGGAAGTGAATCATAGGGTGGAGGAGGGGGCGAAAATCCTGGAAACCTTGAAGAATGTGTGGAAGTCGAGAACATTATCTCCGAAAGCAAAAATGGCTATGTTCGAAGGAATAGTGGTTCCAACAATGTTGCATGGTTGCGAGAAGTGGGCTATGGATAGAGTTGTGCGCAAGAGGGTGGATGTGCTGGAAATGAGATGTTTGAGGACAATATGTGGTGTGAGGTGGTTTGACCGAGTAAGTTATGTAAGGGTAAGAGAGATGCGTGGAAATAAAAAGAGTATGGTTGAGAGAGCAGAAGAGGGTGTTTTGAAATGGTTTGGGCACATGAGAGAATGAGTGGGGAAAGATTGACCAAGAGGATATACGTGTCAGAGGTGGAGGGAACGAGAAGTGGGAGACCAAATTGGAGGTGGAAAGATGGAGTGAAAAAGATTTTGAGTGATCGGGGCCTGAACATGCAGGAGGGTGAAAGGCGGGCAGGGAATAGAGTGAATTGGATCGATGTGGTATACCGAGGTCGACGTGCTGTCAATGGATTGAATCGGGGCATGTGAAGCGTCTGGGGTAAACCATGGAAAGTTCTGTGGGGCCTGCATGTGGAAAGGGAGCTGTGGTTTCGGGCATTATTGCATGACAGCTAGAGACTGAGTGTGAACAAATGGGGCCTTTGTTGCGTTTTCCTAGCGCTACCTCGCACATATGAGGGGGGAGGGGGATGTTATTCCATGTGTGGCGAGGTGGCGATGAGAATGAATAAAGGCAGACAGTGTGAATTGTGTGCATGTGTATATATGTATGTGTCTGTGTGTGTATATATATGTGTACATTGAGATGTATAGGTATGTATATTTGCGTGTGTGGGCGTGTATACATGTGTATTGGGGTGGGTTGGGCCATTTCTTTCGTCTGTTTCCTAACGCTACCTCGCAAATGCGGGAGACAGCAACAAAGCAAAATAAAAATAAAAAAACAATATATATATATATATATATATATATATATATATATATATATATATATATATATATATATATATATATATATATATATATATATATATATATATATATATATTTTTTTTTTTTTTTTTTTTTGCCGCTGTCTCCCGCGTTTGCGAGGTAGCGCAAGGAAACAGACGAAAGAAATGGCCCAACCCACCCCCAAACACATGTAGACATACGTCCACACACGCAAATATACATACCTCCACAGCTTTCCATGGTTAACCCCAGACGCTTCACATGCCTTGATTCAATCCACTGACAGCACGTCAACACCGGTATACCACATCGCTCCAATTCACTCTATTCCTTGCCCTCCTTTCACCCTCCTGCATGTTCAGGCCCCGATCACACAAAATCTTTTTCACTCCATCTTTCCACCTCCAATTTGGTCTCCCTCTTCTCCTCGTTCACTCCACCTCCGACACATATATCCTCTTGGTCAATCTTTCCTCACTCATTCTCTCCATGTGCCCAAACCATTTCAAAACACCCTCCTCTGCTCTCTCAACCACGCTCTTTTTATTTCCACACATCTCTCTTACCCTTACGTTACTTACTCGATCAAACCACCTCACACCACACATTGTCCTCAAACATCTCATTTCCAGCACATCCATCCTCCTGCGCACAACTCTATCCATAGCCCACGCCTCGAAACCATACAACATTGTTGGAACCACTATTCCTTCAAACATACCCATTTTTGCTTTCCGAGATAATGCTCTCGACTTCCACACGTTCTTCAAGGCTCCCAGAATTTTCGCCCCCTCCCCTACCCTATGATCCACTTCCGCTTCCATGGTTCCATCCGCTGCCAGATCCACTCCCAGATATCTAAAACACTTCACTTCCTCCAGTTTTTCTCCATTCAAACTCACCTCCCAATTGACTTGACCCTAAACCCTACTGTACCTAATAACCTTGCTCTTATTCACATTTACTCTTAACTTTCTTCTTCCACACACTTTACCAAACTCAGTCACCAGCTTCTGCAGTTTCTCACATGAATCAGCCACCAGCGCTGTATCATCAGCGAACAACAAGTGACTTACTTCCCAAACTCTCTCATCCCCAACAGACTTCATACTTGCCCCTCTTTCCAAAACTCTTGCATTCATCTCCCTAACAACCCCATCCATAAACAAATCAAAGAACCATGGAGACATCACACACCCCTGCCGCAAAGCCTACATTCACTGAGAACCAGCCACTTTCCTCTCTTCCTACACGTACACATGCCTTACATTCTCGATGAAAACATTTCACTGCTTCTAACAACTTGCCTCCCACACCATATATTCTTAATACCTTCCACAGAGCATCTCTATCAACTCTATCATATATATATATATATATATATATATATATATATATATATATATATATATATATATATATATATATATATATATATATATATATATATATATATATATATGTAAAAGTAAATGGATTTGTATGTAGCATTTATAGATCTGGAGAAGGCATATGACAGAGTTGATAGAGATGCTCTGTGGAAGGTACTAAGAATATATGGTGTAGGAGGCAAGTTGTTAAAAGCAGTGAGAAGTTTTATCGAGGATGTAAGGCATGTGTACGTGTAGGAAGAGAGGAAAGTGATTGGTTCTCAGTGAATGTAGGTTTGCGGCAGGGGTGTGTGATGTCTCCATGGTTGTTTAATTTGTTTATGGATGGGGTTGTTAGAGAGGTGAATGGAAGAGTTTTGGAAAGAATGGAAAGTATGAAGTCTCTTGGGGATGAGAGAGCTTGGGAAGTGAGTCAGTTGTTGTTCGCTGATGATACATCGCTGGTGGCTGATTCATGTGATAAACTGCAGAAGCTGGTGACTGAGTTTGGTAAAGTGTGTGAAAGAAGAAAGTTAAGAGTCAATGTGAATAAGAAGAAGGTTATTAGGTACATTAGGGTTGAGGGTCAAGTCAATTGGGAGGTAAGTTTGAATGGAGAAAAACTGGAGGAAGAAAAGTGTTTTAGATATCTGGGAGTGGATCTGGCAGTGGATGGAACCATGGAAGCGGAAGTGAATCATAGGGTGGAGTAAGGGGCGAAAATCCTTGGAGCCTTGAAGAATGTGTGGAAGTCGAGAACATTATCTCGGAAAGCAAAAATGGGTATGTTTGAAGGAATAGTGGTTCCAACAATGTTGTATGGTTGCGAGAAGTTTAGCTATGGATAGAATTGTGCGCAGGAGGGTGGATGTGCTTGAAATGAGATGTCTGAGGACAGTATGTGGTGTGAGGTGGTTTGACCGAGTAAGTAATGTAAGGGTAAGAGAGATGTGCGGAAATAAAAAGAGAGTGGTTGAGAGAGCAGAAGAGTGTGTTTTGAAACGGTTTGAGCACATGGAGAGAATGAGTGAGGAAAGATTGACCAAGAGGATATATGTGTCGGAGGTGGAGGGAACGAGGAGAAGTGGAAGACCAAATTGGAGATGGAAAGATGGAGTGAAAAAGATATTGAGTGGTCGGGGCCTGAACATGGAGGAGAGTGAAAGGCGGGCAAGGAATAGAGTGAATTGGATCGATGTGGTATTACGGGGTCGACGTGCTGTCAATTGATTGAATCAGGACATATGACGCGTCTGTGGTAAACCATGGAAAGTTCTGTTGGGCCTGGATGTGGAAAGGGAGTTGTAGTTTCGGGCATTATTGAATGACAACTAGAGACAGTGTGAACGAATGGTGCCATTGTTGTCTTTTCCTTGCGCTACCTCGCTCCCATGAGACGGGAGGGGGATGTTATTTCATGTGTGGCGAGGTGGCGATAGGAATAAATAAAGGCAGACAGTGTGACTTGTGTGCATGTGTATATATGTATATGTCTGAGTGTGTATATATATGTGTGTATACATTGAGATGTATGGATATGTATATTTGCGTGTGGGGACGTGTATTTATATACATGTGTATGGGGGCGGGTTGGGCCATTTCTTTCGTCTGTTTCCTTGCGCTACCTCGCAAACGCGGGAGACAGCGACAAAGCAAAAAAGAAATATATATATATATATATATATATATATATATATATATATATATATATATATATATATATATATATATATATATATATATAGGAAAGTATCACAATTTTGCACGTGATCAAGATATTTCTTAGTCCACGGGGAGAATGAAAGACGAGAAGTTGCCAAGTGCATTTCCATTTAATAATCACATCATCAGGGGAAACACAAGAGAGAAATAGAAGTCATTTGATATACATCGAAGAGACGGAGCTAGGACGTCCTAGCTTCGTCCCTTCGATGTATATCAACTTACTTTTATTTCTCTCTTGTGTATCTTGTGTTATATATATATATATATATATATATATATATATATATATATATATATATATATATATTTTTTTTTTTTTTTTTGCTTTGTCGCTGTCTCCCGCGTTTGCGAGGTAGCGCAAGGAAACAGACGAAAGAAATGGCCCAACCCACCCCCATACACATGTATATACATACGTCCACACACGCAAATATACATACCTACACAGCTTTCCATGGTTTACCCCAGACGCTTCACATGCCTTGATTCAATCCACTGACAGCACGTCAAACCCGGTATACCACATCGCTCCAATTCACTCTATTCCTTGCCCTCCTTTCACCCTCCTGCATGTTCAGGCCCCGATCACACAAAATCTTTTTCACTCCATCTTTCCACCTCCAATTTGGTCTCCCTCTTCGCCTCGTTCCCTCCACCTCCGACACATATATCCTCTTGGTCAATCTTTCCTCACTCATTCTCTCCATGTGCTCGAACCATTTCAAAACACCCTCTTCTGCTCTCTCAACCACGCTCTTTTTATTTCCACACATCTCTCTTACCCTTACGTTACTTACTCGATCAAACCACCTCACACCACACATTGTCCTCAAACATCTCATTTCCAGCACATCCATACTCCTGCGCACAACTCTATCCATAGCCCACGCCTCGCAACCATACAACATTGTTGGAACCACTATTCCTTCAAACATACCCATTTTTGCTTTCCGAGATAATGTTCTCGACTTCCACACATTCTTCAAGGCTCCCAGAATTTTCGCCCCCTCCCCCACCCTATGATCCACTTCCGCTTCCATGGTTCCATCCGCTGCCAGATCCACTCCCAGATATCTAAAACACTTCACTTCCTCCAGTTTTTCTCCATTCAAACTCACCTCCCAATTGACTTGACCCTCACCCCTACTGTACCTAATAACCCTGCTCTTATTCACATTTACTCTTAACTTTCTTCTTCCACACACTTTACCAAACTCAGTCACCAGCTTCTGCAGTTTCTCACATGAATCAGCCACCAGCGCTGTATCATCAGCGAACAACAACTGACTCACTTCCCAAGCTCTCTCATCCCCAACAGACTTCATACTTGCCCCTCTTTCCAAAACTCTTGCATTTACCTCCCTAACAACCCCATCCATAAACAAATTAAACAACCATGGAGACATCACACACCCCTGCCGCAAACCGTACATTCACTGAGAACCAATCACTTTCCTCTCTTCCTACACGTACACATGCCTTACATCCTCGATAAAAACTTTTCACTGCTTCTAACAACTTGCCTCCCACACCATATATTCTTAATACCTTCCACAGAGCATCTCTATCAACTCTATCATATGCCTTCTCCAGATCCATAAATGCTACATACAAATCCATTTGCTTTTCTAAGTATTTCTCACATACATTCTTCAAAGCAAACACCTGATCCACACATCCTCTACCACTTCTGAAACCACACTGCTCTTCCCCAATCTGATGCTCTGTACATGCCTTCACCCTCTCAATCAATACCCTCCCATATAATTTACCAGGAATACTCAACAAACTTATACCTCTGTAATTTGAGCACTCACTCTTATCCCCATTGCCTTTGTACAATGGCACTATGCACGCATTCCGCCAATCCTCAGGCACCTCACCATGAGACATACATACATTAAATAACCTTACCAACCAGTCAACAATACAGTCACCCCTTTTTTAATAAATTCCACTGCAATACCATCCAAACCTGCTGCCTTGCCGGCTTTCATCTTCCGCAAAGCTTTTACTACCTCTTCTCTGTTTACCAAATCATTTTCCCTAACCCTCTCACTTTGCACACCACCTCGACCAAAACACCCTATATCTGCCACTCTATCATCAAACACATTCAACAAACCTTCAAAATACTCACTCCATCCCGTTCTCACATCACCACTACTTGTTATCACCTCCCCATTTGCGCCCTTCACTGAAGTTCCCACTTGCTCCCTTGTCTTACGCACTTTATTTACCTCCTTCCGGAACATCTTTATATATATATATATATATATATATATATATATATATATATATATATATATATTTTTTTTTTTTTTTTTTTTTTTTTTTATACCTTGTCGCTGTCTCCCGCGTTTGCGAGGTAGCGCAAGGAAACAGACGAAAGAAATGGCCCAACCCCCCCCCCATACACATGTACATACATACGTCCACACACGCAAATATACATACCTACACAGCTTTCCATGGTTTACCCCGGACGCTTCACATGCCTTGATTCAATCCACTGACAGCACGTCAACCCCTGTATACCACATCGCTCCAATTCACTCTATTCCTTGCCCTCCTTTCACCCTCCTGCATGTTCAGGCCCCGATCACACAAAATCCTTTTCACTCCATCTTTCCACCTCCAATTTGGTCTCCCTCTTCTCCTCGTTCCCTCCACCTCCGACACATATATCCTCTTGGTCAATCTTTCCTCACTCATTCTCTCCATGTGCCCAAACCACTTCAAAACACCCTCTTCTGCTCTCTCAACCACGCTCTTTTTATTTCCACACATCTCTCTTACCCTTACGTTACTTACTCGATCAAACCACCTCTCACCACACATTGTCCTCAAACATCTCATTTCCAGCACATCCATCCTCCTGCGCACAACTCTATCCATAGCCCACGCCTCGCAACCATACAACATTGTTGGAACCACTATTCCTTCAAACATACCCATTTTTGCTTTCCGGGATAATGTTCTCGACTTCCACACATTTTTCAAGGCTCCCAAAATTTTTGCCCCCTCCCCCACCCTATGATCCACTTCCGCTTCCATGGTTCCATCCGCTGACAGATCCACTCCCAGATATCTAAAACACTTCACTTCCTCCAGTTTTTCTCCATTCAAACTCACCTCCCAATTGACTTGACCCTCAACCCTACTGTACCTAATAACCTTGCTCTTATTCACATTTACTCTTAACTTTCTTCTTCCACACACTTTACCAAACTCCGTCACCAGCTTCTGCAGTTTCTCACATGAATCCGCCACCAGCGCTGTATCATCAGCGAACAACAACTGACTCACTTCCCAAGCTCTCTCATCCCCAACAGACTTCATACTTGCCCCTCTTTCCAAGACTCTTGCATTTACCTCCCTAACAACCCCATCCATAAACAAATTAAACAACCATGGAGACATCACACACCCCTGCCGCAAACCTACATTCACTGACAACCAATCTCTTTCCTCTCTTCCTACACGTACACATGCCTTACATCCTCGATAAAAACTTTTCACTGCTTCTAACAACTTGCCTCCCACACCATATATTCTTAATACCTTCCACAGAGCATCTCTATCAACTCTATCATATGCCTTCTCCAGATATATATATATATATATATATATATATATATATATATATATATATATATATATATATATATATATATATATATATATATATATATACATATATATATATATATATATATATATATATATATATATATATATATATATATATATATATATATGTATGGAAAGAGGGGCAAGTATGAAGTCTGTTGGGGATGAGAGAGTTTGGGAAGTGAGTCAGTTGTTGTTCGCTGATGATACAGCGCTGGTGGCTGATTCATGTGAGAAAATGCAGAAGCTGGTGACTGAGTTTGGTAAAGTGTGTGGAAGAAGAAAGTTAAGAGTAAATGTGAATAAGAGCAAGGTTATTAGGTACAGTAGGGTTGAGGGTCAAGTCAATTGGGAGGTGAGTTTGAATGGAGAAAAACTGGAGGAAGTGAAGTGTTTTAGATATCTGGGAGTGGATCTGGCAGCGGATGGAACCATGGAAGCGGAAGTGGATCATAGGGTGGGGGAGGGGGCGAAAATTCTGTGGGCCTTGAAGAATGTGTGGAAGTCGAGAACATTATCTCGGAAAGCAAAAATGGGTATGTTTGAGGGAATATTGGTTCCAACAATGTTGTATGGTTGCGAGGCGTGGGCTATGGATAGAGTTGTGCGCAGGAGGATGGATGTGCTGGAAATGAGATGTTTGAGGACAATGTGTGGTGTGAGGTGGTTTGATCGAGTAAGTAACGTAAGGGTAAGAGAGATGTGTGGAAATAAAAAGAGCGTGGTTGAGAGAGCAGAAGAGGGTGTTTTGAAGTGGTTTGGGCACATGGAGAGAATGAGTAAGGAAAGATTGACCAAGAGGATATATGTGTCGGAGATGGAGGGAACGAGGAGAAGAGGGAGACCAAATTGGAGGTGGAAAAATGGAGTGAAAAAGATTTTGTGTGATCGGGGCCTGAACATGCAGGAGGGTGAAAGGAGGGCAAGGAATAGAGTGAATTGGAGCGATGTGGTATACCGGGGTTGACGTGCTGTAAGTGGATTGAATCAAGGCATGTGTAGCGTCTGGGGTAAACCATGGAAAGCTGTGTAGGTATGTATATTTGCGTGTGTGGACGTATGTATATACATGTTTATGGGGGGGGTTGGGCCATTTCTTTCGTCTGTTTCCTTGCGCTACCTCGCAAACGCGGGAGACAGCGACAAAGTATGATAATAAAAAAAAATAATATATATATATATATATATATATATATATATATATATATATATATATATATATATATATATATATATATATATATATATATATAAACTGATTTATATTTCTCTTGTGTCTCCCCTGATGATTTGATTATTACACGAAAGTGCACTTGTGAACTTTTCGTGTTTCATTTTCCCCGTGGACTCATAGGAATATCTTGATCACGCGCAAAATTGTGATCCTTTCCAATATATATATATTTTTTTTTTTTTTTTTTTGCTGTCTCCCGCGTTTGCGAGGTAGCGCAAGGAAACAGACGAAAGAAATGGCCCAACCCACCCGATACACATGTATATACATACGTCCACACACACGCAAATATATATACCTACACAGCTTTCCATGGTTTACCCCAGACGCTTCACATGCCTTTATTCAATCCACTGACAGCACGTCAACCCCGGTATACCACATCGCTCCAATTCACTCTATTCCTTGCCCTCCTTTCACCCTCCTGCATGTTCAGGCCCCGATCACACAAAATCTTTTTCACTCCATCTTTCCACCTCCAATTTGGTCTCCCTCTTCTCCTCGTTCCCTCCACCTCCGACACATATATCCTCTTGGTCAATCTTTCCTCACTCATTCTCTCCATGTGACCAAACCATTTCAAAACACCCTCTTCTGCTCTCTCAACCACGCTCTTTTTATTTCCACACATCTCTCTTACCCTTACGTTACTTACTCGATCAAACCACCTCACACCACACATTGTCCTCAAACATCTCATTTCCAGCATATCCATCCTCCTGCGCACAACTCTATCCATAGTCCACGCCTCGCAACCATACAACATTGTTGGAACCACTATTCCTTCAAACATACCCACTTTTGCTTTCCGAGATAATGTTCTCGACTTCCACACATTCTTCAAGGCTCGCAGAATTTTCGCCCCCTCCCCCACCCTATGATCCACTTCCGCTTCCATGGTTCCATCTGCTGCCAGATCCACTCCCAGATATCTAAAACACTTTACTTCCTCCAGTTTTTCTCCATTCAAACTCACCTCCCAATTGACTTGACCCTCAACCCTACTGTGCCTAATAACCTTGCTCTTATTCACATTTACTCTTAACTTTCCTCTTTCACACACTTTACCAAACTCAGTCACCAGCTTCTGCAGTTTCTCACATGAATCAGCCACCAGCGCTGTATCATCAGCGAACAACAACTGACTCACTTCCCAAGCTCTCTCATCCCCAACAGACTTCATACTTGCCCCTCTTTCCAAAACTCTTGCATTTACCTCCCTAACAACCCCATCCATAAACAAATTAAACAACCATGGAGACATCACACACCCCTGCCGCAAACCTACATTCACTGAGAACCAATCACTTTCCTCTCTTCCTACACGTACACATGCCTTACATCCTCGATAAAAACTTTTCACTGCTTCTAACAACTTGCCTCCCACACCATATATTCTTAATACCTTCCACAGAGCATCTGTATCAACTCTATCATATGCCTTCTTCAGATCCATAAATGCTACATACAAATCCATTTGCTTTTCTAAGTATTTCTCACATACGTTTTTCAAAGCAAACACCTGATGTATATATATATATATATATATATATATATATATATATATATATATATATATATATATATATATATATATATATATATATATATATATATATATATATATATATATATATATATATATATATATATATATATATATATATATATATATATATATATATATATATAAGAGAAGAGAGAGGCATATGGACGAATTTTGCAGGGATGAAGTGTAAATGTCTGGGATATGTATAAAAGAAAGAGGCAAGAAGTGAAGAGAAAGGTGCGAGAGGTGAAAATTAGGACAAATGAGAGTTGGGGTGAGAGTATCACTGAATTTTGGGGTAAATAAAAAGATTTTTTGGAAGGAGGTATAATAAAATGCGTAAGCACAAGAGAACAAATGGGAACATCGGTGAAGGGGGTTTATTGGGAGGTAATAACAAGTAGTGGTGATGTGAAAAGGAAATGGAGTGAGTATTTTGAAGGTTTGTTGAATGTGTTTGATGACAGAGTGGCAGATGTAGGGTGTTTTGGTCGAGGTGGTGTGCAAAGTGAGAGGGTTAGAGAGAATAATTTGGTAAACAGAGAAGAGGTAATGAGCGCTTTACGGAAGATGAAAGCTGGCAAGGCAGCTGGTTTGGATGGTATTGCAGTGGAGTTTGTTGAGAAGGAGGACGACTGTGTTTTTGACTGGCTGGTGAGGATATTCACTGTATGTAAGGCTCATGGTAAAGTGCCTGAGTATTGGCAGGATGCTTGCACAGTGCCATTGCACAAAGGTAAAGGTGATAAAGTTCAATGTTCAAATTACAGAGGTATAAGTTTGTTGAGTATTCCTGGGAAATTGTATGGGAGTGTATTGACTGAGAGGGTGAAGGCATGTACAGAGCATCAGATTGGGGAAGAGCAGTGTGGTTTCAGAGGTGGCAGAATATATGTGTGTCAGGTGTTTGTTTGAAAAATGTATGTGAAAAATACTTAGGAAAACAAATGGATTTGTATGTAGCATTTATGGATCTGGAGAAGGCATATGATAGAGTGGATAGAGATGCTCTGCGGAAGGTATTAAGAGTATATGGTTTAGGAGGCAAGTTCCTGGAAGCAATGAAAAGTTTTTATCGAGAACATAAGGCATGTGAACGAGTAGGAAGACAGGAAAGTGATTGGTTCCCAGTGAATGTAGGTTTGCGGCAGGGATGCGTGATGTCTCCATAGTTGTTTAATTTGTTTATGGATGAGGTTGTTAGGGAGGTGAATGCAAGAGTTTTGGAAAGAGGGACAAGTATGCGGTCTGTTGTGGATGACAGGGTATCGGAAGTGAGTCAACTGTTGTTCGCTGATGATAAAACGCTGGTGGCTGATTCGGGTGAGAGACTGCGGAAGATGGTGACTGAATTTAGTGAAGTGTGTGAAAGTAGAAAGCTGAGAGTAAATGTGAATAAGAGCAAGGTTATTAGGTACAGTAGGGTTGAGGGACAAGTCAATTGGGAGTTAAATTTAAATAGAGAAAAACTGGAGGGATTGAAGTGTTTCAGTTATCTGGGAGTGGATTTGGCAGCGGATGGAACCATGGAAGCGGAAGTGAGTCACAGTATGGGGGAGGGGGCGAAGGTTCTGCGAGCGTTGCAAAATGTGTGGAAGGCGAGAACATTATCTCGGAAAGCAAAAATGAGTATGTTTGAAGGAATAGTGCTTCTAACAATGTTATATGGCTGCGAGTCGTGGGCTATAGATAGGGTTGTTCTAGTGATAGTAAAAAGAGTGTGGGTGAGAGAGCAGAAGAGGTTGTGTTGAAATGGTTTGGTCACATGGAGAGAATGAGTGAGGAAAGATTGACGAAGAGGATATATGTGTCAGAGGTGGAGGGAAGGAGGAGAAGTGGGAGACCAAATTGGAAGTGGAAGGATGGAGTGAAAAAGATTTTGAACGATCGGGGCCTGAATATGCAGGAGGGTGAAAGGCGTGCAAGGAATAGAGAGAATTGGAACGATATGGTACACCGGGGTCGGCGTGCTGTCAATGGATTGAACCAGGGTATGTGAAGTGCCTGGGGTAAACCATGGGATGTTTTGTGGGGCCTGTAGAGACTGAGTTTGAAGGAATGTAGCCTTTGTTGTCTTTTCCTTTTTCTGGCTGCGCGCGTGGGGGGGGGGGGATGGGCGTGTCATTTCTTGGTGTGGCGGGGTGGCGACGAGAATGAATATAGGCAGCAAGTATGAATTGTGTACATGTGCATATATATGTATATGTTTCTGTATGTATATTTATGTATCCGTTGAAATGTATAAGTATATATATGTGCGTGTGTGGACGTGTATGTATATACATGTGCATGTGGGTGGGCTGTGCCATTTTTTCGTCTATTTCCTTGCGCTAACTCGCTAACGCGGGAGACATTGACAAAGTATAATGAATATAAATAAGATACACACACACACACACACACACACACACACACACACATACACACGCACACACACACACACACACATATATATATATATATATATGTATATATGTATATATATATATATATATATATATATATATATATATATATATATATATATATATATATATATATATATATATATATATATATATATATTTTTTTTTTTTTTTTTTTTTTTATACTTTGTCGCTGTCTCCCGCGTTTGCGAGGTAGCGCAAGGAAACAGACGAAAGAAATGGCCCAACCCCCCCCCCCCCATACACATGTACATACACACGTCCACACACGCAAATATACATACCTACACAGCTTTCCATGGTTTACCCCAGACGCTTCACATGCCTTGCTTCAATCCACTGACAGCACGTCAACCCCTGTATACCACATGACTCCAATTCACTCTATTTCTTGCCCTCCTTTCACCCTCCTGCATGTTCAGGCCCCGATCACACAAAATCTTTTTCACTCCATCTTTCCACCTCCAATTTGGTCTCCCTCTTCTCCTCGTTCCCTCCACCTCCGACACATATATCCTCTTGGTCAATCTCTCCTCACTCATTCTCTCCATGTGCCCAAACCATTTCAAAACACCCTCTTCTGCTCTCTCAACCACGCTCTTTTTATTTCCACACATCTCTCTTACCCTTACGTTACTTACTCGATCAAACCACCTCACACCACACATTGTCCTCAAACATCTCATTTCCAGCACATCCATCCTCCTGCGCACATCTCTATCCATAGCCCACGCCTCGCAACCATACAACATTGTTGGAACCACTATTCCCTCAAACATACCCATTTTTGCTTTCCGAGATAATGTTCTCGACTTCCACACATTTTTCAAGGCTCCCAAAATTTTCGCCCCCTCCCCCACCCTATGATCCACTTCCGCTTCCATGGTTCCATCCGCTGACAGATCCACTCCCAGATATCTAAAACACTTCACTTCCTCCAGTTTTTCTCCATTCAAACTCACCTCCCAATTGACTTGACCCTCACCCCTACTGTACCTAATAACCTTGCTCTTATTCACATTTACTCTCAACTTTCTTCTTCCACACACTTTACCAAACTCAGTCACCAGCTTCTGCAGTTTCTCACATGAATCAGCCACCAGCGCTGTATCATCAGCGAACAACAACTGACTCACTTCCCAAGCTCTCTCATCCCCAACAGACTTCATACTTGCCCCTCTTTCCAGGACTCTTGCATTTACCTCCCTTACAACCCCATCCATAAACAAATTAAACAACCATGGAGACATCACACACCCCTGCCGCAAACCTACATTCACTGAGAACCAATCACTTTCCTCTCTTCCTACACGTACACATGCCTTACATCCTCGATAAAAACTTTTCACTGCTTCTAACAACTTGCCTCCCACACCATATATTCTTAATACCTTCCACAGAGCATCTCTATCAACTCTATCATATGCCTTCTCCAGATCCATAAATGCTACATACAAATCCATTTGCTTTTCTAAGTATTTCTCACATACATTCTTCAAAGCAAACACCTGATCCACACATCCTCTACCACTTCTGAAACCGCACTGCTCTTCCCCAATCTGATGCTCTGTACATGCCTTCACCCTCTCAATCAATACCCTCCCATATAATTTACCAGGAATACTCAACAAACTTATACCTCTGTAATTTGAGCACTCACTCTTATCCCCTTTGCCTTTGTACAATGGCACTATGCACGCATTCCGCCAATCCTCAGGCACCTCACCATGAGTCATACATACATTAAATAACCTTACCAACCAGTCAACAATACAGTCACCCCCTTTCTTAATAAATTCCACTGCAATACCATCCAAACCTGCTGCCTTGCCGGCTTTCATCTTCCGCAAAGCTTTTACTACCTCTTCTCTGTTTACCAAATCATTTTCCCTAACCCTCTCACTTTGCACACCACCTCGACCAAAACACCCTATATCTGCCACTCTGTCATCAGACACATTCAACAAACCTTCAAAATACTCATTCCATCTCCTTCTCACATCACCGCTACTTGTTATCACCTCCCCATTTACGCCCTTCACTGAAGTTCCCATTTGCTCCCTTGTCTTACGCACCCTATTTACCTCCTTCCAGAACATCTTTTTATTCTCCCTAAAATTTACTGATAGTCTCTCACCCCAACTCTCATTTGCCCTTTTTTTCACCTCTTGCACCTTTCTCTTGACCTCCTGTCTCTTTCTTTTATACTTCTCCCACTCAATTGCATTTTTTCCCTGCAAAAATCGTCCAAATGCCTCTCTCTTCTCTTTCACTAATACTCTTACTTCTTCATCCCACCACTCACTACCCTTTCTAAACAGCCCACCTCCCACTCTTCTCATGCCACAAGCATCTTTTGCGCAATCCATCACTGATTCCCTAAATACATCCCATTCCTCCCCCACTCCCCTTACTTCCATTGTTCTCACCTTTTTCCATTCTGTACACAGTCTCTCCTGGTACTTCCCCACACAGGTCTCCTTCCCAAGCTCACTTACTCTCACCACCTTCTTCACCCCAACATTCACTCCTCTTTTCTGAAAACCCATACTAATCTTCACCTTAGCCTCCACAAGATAATGATCAGACATCCCTCCAGTTGCACCTCTCAGCACATTAACATCCAAAAGTCTCTCTTTCGCACGCCTGTCAATTAACACGTAATCCAATAACGCTCTCTGGCCATCTCTCCTACTTACATAAGTATACTTATGTATATCTCGCTTTTTAAACCAGGTATTCCCAATCATCAGTCCTTTTTCAGCACATAAATCTACAAGCTCTTCACCATTTCCATTTACAACACTGAACACCCCATGCATACCAATTATTCCCTCAACTGCCACATTACTCACCTTTGCATTCAAATCACCCATCACTATAACCCGGTCTCGTGCATCAAAACCGCTAACACACTCATTTAGCTGCTCCCAAAACACTTGCCTCTCATGATCTTTCTTCTCATGCCCAGGTGCATATGCACCAATAATCACCCACCTCTCTCCATCAACTTTCAATTTTACCCATATTAATCGAGAATTTACTTTCTTACATTCTATCACATACTCCCACAACTCCTGTTTCAGGAGTATTGCTACTCCTTCCCTTGCTCTTGTCCTCTCACTAACCCCTGACTTCACTCCCCAGACATTTCCAAACCACTCTTCCCCTTTACCCTTGAGCTTCGTTTCACTCAGAGCCAAAACATCCAGGTTCCTTTCCTCAAACATACTACCTATCTCTCCTTTTTTCACATCTTGGTTACATCCACACACATTTAGGCACCCCACTCTGAGCCTTCGAGGAGGATGATCACTCCCCGCGTGACTCCTTCTTCTGTTTCCCATTTTAGAAAGTTAATACAAGGAGGGGAGGATTTCCGGCCCCCCGCTCCCGTCCCCTCTAGTCGCTTTCTACGACACGCGAGGAATACGTGGGAAGTATTCTTTCACCCCTATCCCCAGGGATAATATACATATATATATACATATACACACACACACACACACACACACACATATGCACATACACACACACACACACACATACATATATATACATATGAAAAATGTAAGAAACAATTTAGAAAACAAACTTTTAGCTTGAAATGAATGAAAAAAAATGAATGTCACATAATGGTTCAACCTCTGGCTATGGAAAAGGAAATGTACAATTTATTCACACAAACGTCAATAGCAGTTCTCATCAATTTCACCACTGTGTCAATAAGCTTCAATGTCTAAGCTACATTTTTCTCCAACTTCACTATTTTCTTGTCAAAAACACCATGCATGAAAACTATCACTCCATTAACACAACTATAAACATTTACTTCCCCTTTAAAAGTTCTGGGGAAGTCTGTCTCGATACTTTACTCCCAAGACTTTCCCAAACCATATATATATATATATATATATATATATATATATATATATATATATATATGGTTTGGGAAAGTCTTGGGAGTAAAGTCAGGGGTTAGTGAGAGGACAAGAGCAAGGGAAGGAGCAGCAGTACTCCTGAAACAGGAATTGTGGGAGTATGTGATAGAATGTAAGAAAGTAAATTCTCGATTAATATGGGTAAAACTGAAAGTTGATGCAGAGAGATGGGTGATTATTGGTGCATATGCACCTGGGCATGAGAAGAAAGATCATGAGAGGCAAGCGTTTTGGGAGCAGCTGAATGAGTGTGTTAGTGGTTTTGATGCACGAGACCGGGTTATAGTGATGGGTGATTTGAATGCAAAGGTGAGTAATGTGGCAGTTGAGGGAATAATTGGTATACATGGGGTGTTCAGTGTTGTAAATGGAAATGGTGAAGAGCTTGTAGATTTATATGCTGAAAAAGGACGGTGATTGGGAATACCTGGTTTAAAAAGCGAGATATACATAAGTATACGTATGTAAGTAGGAGAGATGGCCAGAGAGCGTTATTGGATTACGTGTTAATTGACAGGCGCGCGAAAGAGAGACTTTTGGATGTTAATGTGCTGAGAGGTGCAACTGGAGGGATGTCTGATCATTATCTTGTGGAGGCGAAGGTGAGGATTTGTATGGGTTTTCAGAAAAGAAGAGTGAATGTTGGGGTGAAGAGGGTGGTGAGAGTAAGTGAGCTTGGGAAGGAGACCTGTGCGAGGAAGTACCAGGAGAGACTGAGTACAGAATGGAAAAAGGTGAGAACAATGGAAGTAAGGGGAGTGGGGGAGGAATGGGAATGTATTTAGGGAATCAGTGATGGATTGCGCAAAAGATGCTTGTGGCATGAGAAGAGTGGGAGGTGGGTTGATTAGAAAGGGTAGTGAGTGGTGGGATGAAGAAGTAAGATTATTAGTGAAAGAGAAGAGAGAGGCATTTCGACGATTTTTGCAGGGAAAAAATGCAATTGAGTGGGAGATATATAAAAGAAAGAGACAGGAGGTCAAGAGAAAGGTGCAAGAGGTGAAAAAGAGGGCAAATGAGAGTTGGGGAGAGAGAGTATCATTAAATTTTAGGGAGAATAAAAAGATGTTCTGGAAGGAAGTAAATAAAGTCCGTAAGACAAGGGAGCAAATGGGAACTTCAGTGAAGGGCGCAAATGGGGAGGTGATAACGAGTAGTGGTGATGTGAGAAGGAGATGGAGTGAGTATTTTGAAGGTTTGTTGAATGTGTTTGATGATAGAGTGGCAGATATAGGGTGTTTTGGTCGAGGTGGTGTGCAAAGTGAGAGGGTTAGGGAAAATGATTTGGTAAACAGAGAAGAGGTAGTAAAAGCTTTGCGGAAGATGAAAGCCGGCAAGGCAGCAGGTTTGGATGGTATTGCAGTGGAATTTATTAAAAAAGGGGGTGACTGTATCATTGACTGGTTGGTAAGGTTATTTAATGTATGTATGACTCATGGTGAGGTGCCTGAGGATTGGCGGAATGCGTGCATAGTGCCATTGTACAAAGGCAAAGGGGATAAGAGTGAGTGCTCAAATTACAGAGGTATAAGTCTGTTGAGTATTCCTGGTAAATTATATGGGAGGGTATTGATTGAGAGGGTGAAGGCATGTACAGAGCATCAGATTGGGGAATAGCAGTGTGGTTTCAGAAGTTGTAGAGGATGTGTGGATCAGGTGTTTGCTTTGAAGAATGTATGTGAGAAATACTTAGAAAAGCAAATGGAATTGTATGTAGCATTTATGGATCTGGAGAAGGCATATGATAGAGTTGATAGAGATGCTCTGTGGAAGGTATTAAGAATATATGGTGTGGGAGGCAAGTTGTTAGAAGCAGTGAAAAGTTTTTATCGAGGATGTAAGGCATGTGTACGTGTAGGAAGAGAGGAAAGTGATTGGTTCTCAGTGAATGTAGGTTTGCGGCAGGGATGTGTGATGTCTCCATGGTTGTTTAATTTGTTTATGGATGGGGTTGTTAGGGAGGTGAATGCAAGAGTTTTGGAAAGAGGGGCAAGTATGAAGTCTGTTGGGGATGAGAGAGCTTGGGAAGTGAGTCAGTTGTTGTTCGCTGATGATACAGCGCTGGTGGCTGATTCATGTGAGAAACTGCAGAAGCTGGTGACTGAGTTTGGTAAAGTGTGTGAAGGAAGAAAGTTAAGAGTAAATGTGAATAAGAGCAAGGTTATTAGGTACAGTAGGGTTGAGGGTCAAGTCAATTGGGAGGTAAGTTTGAATGGAGAAAAACTGGAGGAAGTAAAGTGTTTTAGATATCTGGGAGTGGATCTGGCAGCGGATGGAACCATGGAAGCGGAAGTGGATCATAGGGTGGGGGAGGGAGCGAAAATCCTGGGAGCCTTGAAGAATGTGTGGAAGTCGAGAACATTATCTCGGAAAGCAAAAATGGGTATGTTTGAAGGAATAGTGGTTCCAACAATGTTGTATGGTTGCGAGGCGTGGGCTATGGATAGAGTTGTGCGCAGGAGGATGGATGTGCTGGAAATGAGATGTTTGAGGACAATGTGTGGTGTGAGGTGGTTTGATCGAGTAAGTAACGTAAGGGTAAGAGAGATGTGAGGAAATAAAAGATCGTGGTTGAGAGAGCAGAAGAGGGTGTTTGAAATGGTTTGGGCACATGAAGAGAATGAGTGAGGAAAGATTGACCAAGAGGATATATGTGTCGGAGGTGGGGGGAACGAGGAGAAGTAGGAGACCA
>NC_092234.1:23535268-23552768 GCF_036320965.1 Panulirus ornatus | reverse complement strand
ACGCATGAAGTATGCCACACTACTGTCAGCTGGGACGCATGAAGTATGCCACACTACTGTCAGCTAGGACGCATGAAGTATGCCACACTACTGTCAGCTAGGACGCATGAAGTATGCCACACTACTGTCAGCTAGGACGCATGAAGTATGCCACACTACTGTCAGCTGGGACGCATGAAGTATGCCACACTACTGTCAGCTAGGACGCATGAAGTATGCCACACTATGTCAGCTAGGACGCATGAAGTATGCCACACTACTGTCAGCTAGGACGCATGAAGTATGCCACACTACTGTCAGCTGGGACGCATGAAGTATGCCACACTACTGTCAGCTGGGACGCATGAAGTATGCCACACTAATGTCAGCTGGAGACCATGAAGTATGCCACACTACTGTCAGCTGGGACGCATGAAGTATGTCACAATAGTGTCAGCTGGGACGCATGAAGTATGTCACAATAGTGTCAGCTGGGACGCATGAAGTATGTCACAATAGTGTCAGCTGGGACGCATGAAGTATGTCACAATAGTGTCAGCTGGGACGCATGAAGTATGTCACAATAGTATCAGCTGGGACGCATGAAGTATGTCACAATAGTATCAGCTGGGACGCATGAAGTATGTCACAATAGTGTCAGCTGGGACGCATGAAGTATGTCACAATAGTGTCAGCTGGGACGCATGAAGTATGTCACAATAGTGTCAGCTGGGACGCATGAAGTATGTCACAATAGTATCAGCTGGGACGCATGAAGTATGTCACAATAGTATCAGCTGGGACGCATGAAGTATGTCACAATAGTGTCAGCTGGGACGCGTGAAGTATGCCACACTATTGTCAGCTGGGACGCATGAAGTATGCCACACTACTGTCAGCTGGGACGCATGAAGTATGCCACACTACTGTCAGCTGGGACGCATGAAGTATGCCACACTACTGTCAGCTAGGACGCATGAAGTATGCCACACTATGTCAGCTAAGACGCATGAGGTATGCCACACTACTGTCAGCTGGGACGCATGAAGTATGCCACACCTCTGTCAGCTGGGACGCATGAAGTATGCCACACCTCCGTCAGCTGGGACGCATGAAGTATGCCACAGTAATGTCAGCTGAGAGACATGAAGTATGTCACAATATTGTCAGATGGGACGCATGAAGTATGTCACAATACTGTCAGCTGGGACGCATGAAGTATGTCACAATAGTGTCAGCTGGGACGCATGAAGTGTGTCACAATACTGTCAGCTGGGACGCATGAAGTATGTCACAATACTGTCAGCTGGGACGCATGAAGTATGTCACAATAGTGTCAGCTGGGACGCATGAAGTATGTCACAATACTGTCAGCTGGGACGCATGAAGTATGTCACAATAGTGTCAGCTGGGACGCATGAAGTATGTCACAATATAGTCAGCTGGGACGCATGAAGTATGTCACAATACTGTCAGCTGGGACGCATGAAGTATGTCACAATAGTGTCAGCTGGGACGCATGAAGTATGTCACAATAGTGTCAGCTGGGATGCCTCAGGTGTGCCACACTAATGCCTTCAAGGATGCATTAAGTACGTCAGATGCAATGCACGAAAACATACTCTCTTACTGCACAACTTGGTAACAGATCGGAGTATAATAATATTTATAGCATATGTACAGAGGGTACTATAGTAGGAGGCGTATATATTGTGCTATACCAGTGCTTGTAGGACGTGTATATAGTGTGCTATACCGCTGCTCGCAGGATGTGGATATAATGTGCTATACCAGTGCTTGTAAGACGTGTATATAGTGTGCTATACCAGTGCCTGTAGGACATGTATATAGTCTGCTATACCAGTACTTGTAAGACATGTATATAAAGTGCTATGCCAATGTCTGTAGGACGTGTATATAGTGTGCTATACCAGTGCTTGTAAGACGTATATAGTGTGCTATACCAATGCCTGTAGGACGTGTATAAAGTGTGCTATACCAGTGCTTGTAGGACGTGTATATGGTGTGTTATACCGGTTCTTGTCGGACGTGTATATAGTGTGCTATACCGGTGCTTGTAAGACGTGTATATAGTATGCTATACTAGTGCCTGTAGGATGTTGAAATAATGTGCTATACAAATGCTTATATGATGTTTATGTCGCGTGCTATGCCTGTATTTGTAGGATGTGTATATAGTATGCTATACCAGTAATTGTAGCATGTGTTTATAGTATGCTATGCCAGTAGTTGTAGGATATGTATATTGTATGCAATATCAGTTCTTGTAGAATGTGTATTCATTGTGCTGTACCAGTACTTGTAAGTGTGTATACTGTGTGCTATACCTGTATTGGTTTCGATGTGTATATATTATGCTATATAATTAACTTTAGGATATAGTATGCTATACCAGTACTTGTGGGATGTGTATATAAAGTGCTATACTAGTAATTGTAGCATGTGTATACAGTCTGCTATACTTGTACTTGTAGTATGTGTATATATTGTGCTATACCAGCACTTGTAGGATGTGTTTGTACTGTGCTCTACCAGTACTTGTAGGATGTTTTTGATTGTACTATACCAGCACTTGTAGGATGTGTATATATTGTGCTATACCAGTACTTAAAGGATGTGTTTGCACTGTGCTATACCAGTACTTGTAGGTTGTGTACATAATGTGTTATATTACTGCTTGTAGAATGTGTATATAGTCCTATCCCTGTGGTTGTAGGATGTATGCATAGTGTGCTTTACCAGACTTTGTAGGAGGATGTGTATATAGTGCGTTATACCAATGCTTGTAAGATGTGTATATAGTATGCGCTCGCAGAGCTTGTAAAATGTGTATATAGTATGCCCTCGCAGAGCTTGTAAAATGTGTATAGAATGTTTTATATGAATGTGTATAGAGTAAGCTCAAAAAGCCACAAAATATTCATAATGGAATGTACTGGATATCATACACATATATCCTTAACATGTATATACACTATGCGCCACTGTCGTCTCCAAGATTATGTAGTTAGTTGTGTTGCTTGTGTATGTGCATCGTCAGTGTGAGGAAGTGTCTATACATAATGTTTGACACTATTGCCTGTTGGTTGAGTATACAATGTTTGGTGTGTAAACAATGTTTGACACCGTTGTCTGTTGGATGTGTATATAATATTTGACACTATCTGTTGGGTTGTACATGATATTTGACACCATTGTCTGTCGGGTGTGTATATAATGTTTGCCACCGTGCTATCGGGTGTTTATTGAATGTTTACATCAATGTCTGTCATGTATGAGAGAATGTTTGAAATCATTGTCTATCGGGTGTATATCTAATGTTTGACACCATTGTCTACTGGGTTTGTATAAAATGTTTGACATCATTGTTTGGTGGGTTTGTAGAGAATATTTGACACCATTATCAGTCGCAAATGTTTAGAATATTTGACACCGTTATCTTCTGGGTGTGTATGTCGGATGTGTATAAAATATTTGACACCATTGGCTGCTGGGTGTGGAGAATGTTTGACACTCCAGTATGTAGGGTGTGTATAGTATGTGTGACACTCCTTCCTGCAGGGTGTGTGTGTGTGTGTGTGTAGAAAATGTGACACCCATTGTTCACCGGGTATATATATATATATATATATATATATATATATAGAAAGAGAGAGAGAGCGCAGCATGAGCGTGTGTAAGGTGGCTAGATAGAGAAGGTTCAGCGAGAGAATAGCTGTAGGGTGTGTGCCTGCCTCGCTGCCCCGTCGATGAATGGAGGGTGTGGACGAGATGGCCACCAAGATGGTCATACCTATATGTCGTTAAGATACCTTCCTCGACTTCTATTTGTTTAGAAGTTAGTCTGTACCTCTGTGTCTCTGATGATCCGAGGTTCAGAAATGTTCTCACGTACATAACAGTCGCTGAAATGATGAGAAATTTTTATTACAATCCGTGAAAAATAAACAAATGCATTTTCACTTTACCCTTGTAAATATGCAGTCAAGATTCCTGTGTGATTTAATGTTATTTTTTTTTACAGTTTCTAATGCAAGTGTGTGTCGTGCGAGATATGTACACATGATCATTGATCATGTGTACGTCACAACAAGCGAGGTTTGGTGATTATGTAGACCCTGGCTGAATCCACGTCCTCCACGGATGGACCGATAAAATGTCCAACGTCTCTCGTGTCTTCCAACTGACTTTAGTCTCCTGTTTACAGTCGTGTACTCGTGAGGTAAATCATTGCATGTCTGTTTTACGTCTCCTGATGACTATTTCCACATGTGAAGTTTGTGTAAGAGAATCTATATATAAAAATAGACTTATTTACAGAGAAAATCCAGTGTGTATATATTGTTTCAGCCCGTGGCACCAATATTCCCAATAATATATTGCCACAATTTAGCTCGATGTAGGTATTTTGTGGGGGAATATTATGAAATATTGACATCTGCTATTTAGTAACCATTATTATAAATTTTTAACGCTATTTTCGTGTAGTTCTGAGTACACTAACCTATATGTAGCTTCCACAATATATATTTTTTTCTCTCTTGCTCAGAAGATGTTGAATGGCATATTTCCTTCGGCGATGCGGTTTGAATTTTTTGGTAAATCCCGGGGAAAAAAATTCTTATGTTCACTTTAAATTTATGGCCTAAAAATGCAAATTGCGCGCGCTGGGGGAGGAATATATTGAGGCTGGTACCAGTATATGAGAGAAAATGCTGAAGGGGTGACCGTTGACAGGCGAAATATAGAAGAAGAAGGCATCATCTCCCTCTAATGCTAAGTCTGGATTCCACCGACACAAAAAGCAAAACATTAAAAGGTCTCACTTGTTGTGTTGCACCATCAGGTGTGTGAGGTGGTGGTGGGCACCGCTGTATACCTCACACACAAACATACAGACAAGAACTGGAGATATGTAGAGAAAGAGAGACAGTGATTACATATGGGAAATATGAGTACATACTACATATGATTGGCAATATATATATATATATATATATATATATATATATATATATATATATATATATATATATATATATATATATATATATATATATGTGTGTGTGTGTGTGTGTGTGTGTGTGTGTGTGTGTGTGTGTGTGTGTGTGTGTGTGTGTGCGTGTGTGTTTATACCTGTTCTTTGAACGTTGAGTGAGGGTACACCCCCCCCCTCTCTCTCTCTCTCTCTCTCTCTCTCTCTCTCTCTCTCTCTCTCTCTCTCTCTCTCTCTCTCTCTCTCTCTCTCTCTCTCTCTCTCTCTCCCTCTTTCTCTCTCTCTCCCTCTCTCTCTCTTTCTGTCTCTCTATCTATCTATTTGTATATATATATATATATATATATATATATATATATATATATATATATATATATATATATATATATATATATATATATATATATATATATATATATATATATATATATATATATATATATATATATATATATATATATATATATATATATATATATATATATATATATATATATATATATATATATATATATATATATATATATATATATATATATATATATATATATATATATATATATATATATATATATATATATATATATATATATATATATATATATATATATATATATATATATATATATATATATATATATATATATATATATATATATATATATATATATATATATATATATATATATATAAACAGCCGTTTGTATATCTACTGATTTATCTATTCAGGTATCTAATCATTTACAGACATGCTCGACCCTGATGTGTGCAACAATGCCTGTGGCCCGTGCCTTCTTACGAAGAAGAGAGAGAGAGAGAAAAAAAGGAATATTGGTCATACCTAATACATCTATCGTCAATCATTTATGACCTTCAGCTCACCTGAGAAACGAAGACAGGTAGAGTCAAGCAACACTTACCTGGAGAAACTCTCTTCACATCCTCCAGGTTTACATCCTAGAGGTACAAATATCATTGAGAAATTCTTCATATTTTTGATTCGTAATACTGAATTAATCCAGTGCGAGGATGGGAACGTCCCGTATATTCATCTATATGCAGTAGGTCACGGTGGTACACGTGATCTAGTATTTGCTGATAACCACCATGAAAATTAAACGTTAAGTTCTGTGTTCTGTACCTAATTCCTGTATCACCTGTGACGATGTGATCATTACACGAGAGTGCACTTAGGAACATCTCGTGTTTCATTTTCCCCGTGGACTCAGAGGAATATATATATATATATATATATATATATATATATATATATATATATATATATATATATATATATATATATATATATATATATATATATATATATATATATATATATATATATATATATATATATATATATATATATATATATATATATGTATATATATATTTTTTTTTTTTTTTTTTGCTTTGTAGCTCCCTCCCGCGTTTGCGAGGTAGCGCAAGGAAACAGACGAAAGAAATGGCCCAACCCACCCCCATACACATGTATATGCATACGTCCACACACGCAAATACACATACCTACATAGCTTTCCATGGTTTACCCCAGACGCTTCACATGCCTTGATTCAATCCACTGACAGCACGTCAACCCCGGTATACCACATCGCTCCAATTCACTCTATTCCTTGCCCTCCTTTCACCCTCCTGCATGTTCAGGCCCCGATCACACAAAATCTTTTTCACTCCATCTTTCCACCTCCAATTTGGTCTCCCTCTTCTCCTCGTTCCCTCCACCTCCGACACATATATTCTCTTGGTCAATCTTTCCTCACTCATTCTCTCCATGTGCCCGAACCATTTCAAAACACCCTCTTCTGCTCTCTCAACCACGCTCTTTTTATTTCCACACATCTCTCCTACCCTTACGTTACTTACATATATATATATATTTGTTTTTTTTTGGCTTTGTCGCTGTCTCCCGCGTTTGCGAGGTAGCGCAAGGAAACAGACGAAAGAAATGGTCCAACCCACCCCCATACACATGTATATACATACGTCCACACACGCAAATATACATACCTACACAGCTTTCCATGGTTTACCCCAGACGCTTCACATGCCCCGATTCAATCCACTGACAGCACGTCAACCCCAGTATACCACATCGCTCCAATTCACTCTATTCCTTGCCCTCCTTTCACCCTCCTGCATGTTCAGGCCCCGATCACACAAAATCTTTTTCACTCCATCTTTCCACCTCCAATTTGGTCTCCCACTTCTCCTCGTTCCCTCCACCTCCGACACATATATCCTCTTGGTCAATCTTTCTTCACTCATTCTCTCCATGTGCCCAAACCATTTCAAAACACCCTCTTCTGCTCTCTCAACCACGCTCTTTTTATTTCCACACATCTCTCTTACCCTTACGTTACTTACTCGATCAAACCACCTCACACCACACATTGTCCTCAAACATCTCATTTCCAGCACATCCATCCTCCTGCGCACAACTCTATCCATAGCCCACGCCTCGCAACCATACAACATTGTTGGAACCACTATTCCTTCAAACATACCCATTTTTGCTTTCCGAGATAATGTTCTCGACTTCCACGAATAAAGTGTATATGAACGCGCACCTTCATAGAACATACAAAGCTCCAACAGCCAGGATCGAATTCATATAACTCCGCGTTGTACAGTCAGGTTCGGTAAAACGCTATCAGCTGGCTATATGTTCTGTTCGGAAACAACCGATAGACCCCGTTGCTTACCATTGTGAGACGAAAGGTATTCGAGTACTTAGTATTTCGAATAGTTGTTTCCTATTATACAGTCCCTTAGCCTAGCGGTTACATGCCTGCCTCTTGCACAAGGGGTCCCAGGTTCGATCCTGGCTGTTGGAGCTTTGTATGATATATATATATATATATATATATATATATATATATATATATATATATATATATATATATGTTTAATTTATTTATGGATGGGGTTGTTAGGGAGGTGAATGCAAGAGTTTTGGAAAGAGGTGCAAGTATGAAGTCTCTTGGGGATGAGAGAGCTTGGGGAGTGAGTCAGTTGTTGTTCGCTGATGATACAGCGCTGGTGGCTGATTCATGTGAGAAACTGCAGAAGCTGGTGACTGAGTTTGGTAAAGTGTGTGAAAGAAGAAAGTTAAGAGTAAATGTGAATAAGAGCAAGGGTCTTAGATACATTAGGGTTGAGGGTCAAGTCAATTGGGAGGTAAGTATAAATGGAGAAAAACTGGAGGAAGTAAAGTGTTTTAGATATCTGGGAGTGGATTTGGCAGCGGATGGAACCATGGAAGCGGAATTGAATCATAGGGTGGGGGAGGGGGCGAAAATCCTGGGAGCCTTGAAGAATGTGTGGAAGTCGAGAACATTATCTCCGAAAGTAAAATGGCTATGTTTGAAGGTATAGTGGTTCCAACAATGTTGTATGGTTGCGAGGCGTGGGCTATGGATAGAGTTGTGCGCAGGAGGGTGGATGTGCTGGAAATGAGATGTTTGAGGACAATATTTGGTGTAAGGTGGTTTGATCGAGTAAGTAATGTAAGGGTAAGAGAGATGTGTGGAAATAAAGAGCGTGGTTGAGAGAGCAGAAGAGGGTGTTTTGAAATGGTTTGGGCACATGGAGAGAATGAGTGAGGAAAGATTGACCAAGAGGATATATGTGTCGGAGGTGGAGGGAACGAGGAGAAGTGGGAGACCAAATTGGAGGTGGAAAGATGGATTAAAAAAGATTTTGAGTGATCGGGGCCTGAACATGCAGGAGGGTGAAAGGCGGGCAAGGAATAGAGTGAATTCGATCGATGTGGTATACCGGGGTCGACCTGCTGTCAATGGACTGAACCTGGGCATGTGAAGCGTCTAGGGTAAACCATGGAAAGTTCTGTTGGGCCTGGATGTGGAAAGGGAGGTGTGGTTTCGATGCATTATTACATGACAGCTAGAGACTGAGTGCGAACGAATGGGGCATTTGTTGTCTTTTCCTAGCGCTACCTCGCACACATGAGGGGGGAGGGGGTTGTTATTTCATGTGTGGTGAAGTGGCGATGGGAATGAATAAAGGCAGACAGTATGAATTATGTACATGTTTATATATGTATATGTTTGTGTGTGTATATATATATGTATACGTTGAGATGTGTAGGTATGTATATTTGCGTGTGTGGACGTGTATGTATATATATGTGTATGTGGATGGGTTGGGCCATTCTTTCGTCTGTTTCCCTGCGTTACCTCGCTAACGCAGGAGACAGCGACAAAGCAGTATAATAAAAAATAATAATATATATATATATATATATATATATATATATATATATATATATATATATATATATATATATATTCTATTTCTTTTATTGTACTTTGTCGCTGTCTCCCGCGTTAGCGAGGTAGCGCAAGGAACAGACGAAAGAATGGCCCAACCCACCCACATACAAATGTATATACATACACGTCCACACACAGCACATATACCTACCTATACGTCTCAACGTATACATATATATACACACACAAACATATACATATGTACACATGTACATAATTCATATTGTCTGCCTTTATTCATTCCCGTCGCCGCCTCGCCACACATAAAATGACAACCTCCTCCCCCCACATGTACGCGAGGTAGTGCTAGGAAAAGACAACAAAAGCCACATTTGTTCACACTCAGTCTTTAGCTATCATGTATAATGCACTGACACCACAGCTCCCTTTCCACATAAAGGCCCCAAAAGACTTTCCCTGGTTGGCCACAGAACTTTCCATGGTTTACCTCAGACGCTTCACACCCCCTGGTTCAGTCCATTGACAGCACGTCGGCCCCGGTATACCACATCGGTCCAATTCACTCTGTTCCCTGAACGCATCTCAACCTCCTGCATGATCAGGCCCCGATCACTCAAAATTTTTTTCACTCCATCTTTCCACCTACAATTTGGTCTCCCACTTCTCATCGTTCCCTCCACCTCTGCCACATATATCCTTTTTGTCAATATATCGTCACTCATTCTCTCCATGTGACCAAACAATTTCAAAACATCCTCTTCTGCTCTCTCAACCACACTCTTTTTATTACCACACATCTGTCTCACCCTTTCATTACTTAATCGATCAAACCACCTCAGACCACATATTGTCCTAAAACATCTCATTTCTAGGACATCCACCCTTCTCCGCACAACTCTATCCATATCCATAGTGTTTTGGTTGAGGTGGTGTTCGAAGTGAGAAGGTTACGGAGAATGATGTGGTAAACAGAGAAGAGGTAGTAAAAGCTTTGCAGGAGATGAAAGCCGGCAAGGCGTCTGGTTTGGATGGTATTGCAGTGGAATCTATTAAAAAAGGGTTTCACTGTGTTGTTGACTGGTTGGTAAGGATATTCAGTGTATGTATGGCTCATGGTGAAGTGCCTGAGGATTGGTAGAATGCATGCATAGTGCCATTGTACAGAGGCAAAGGGGATAAAGGTGACTGTTCAAATTACAGAGGTATGCGTTTGTTGAGTATTCCTAGGAAATCATATGGGAGGGTATTAATTGAGAGGGTGAAGGAATGTACAGAGCATCAGATTGGGAAAGACCAGTGTGATTTCAGAAGTTGTAGAGGATGTGTGGATCAGGTATTTGCCTTGAAGAATGTATGTGAAAAATACTTATAAAAACAAATGGATTTGTATGTAACATTTGTGAACCTGAAGAAGGCATATGATAGAGTTGATAGTGATGCTGTGTGTGGGAGGCAAGTTGCTAGAAGCAGTGAAAAGTTTTTATCGAGGATGTAAGGCATGTGTGCGAGTAGGAAGAGAGGAAAGTGATTGGTTCTCAGTGAATGTTAGTTTGCGGCAGGGGTACGTAATGTTTCCATGGTTGTTTAATTTGTTTATGGATGGGGTTGTTAGTAAGGTGAATGCAAGAGTTTTGTAAAGAGGAGCAAGTGGGCAGTCTTTTGTGGATGAGAGGGCTTGGGAAGTGAGTCAGTTGTTGTTTGTTGATGATAAAACGCTGGTGGCTGATTCGGATGAGTGACTTCAGAAGCTGGTGACTGAGTTCGGTAAAGTGTGTAAAAGAAGAAAGCTGAGAGTAAATGTGAATAAGAGCAAGGTTATTAGGTACAGTAGGGAGATAAGTTTGAATAGAGAAAATTTGGTGGGAGTGAAGTGTTACAGATATCTGGGAGTGGATTTGGTTGTGGTTGGAACCATGGAAGTGGAAGTGAGTCACGGGGTATGGGAGGGGCGAAAGTTCTGGGAGCGTTGAAAATGTGTGGAAGGCGAGAACATTATCTCGGAAAGCAAAAATGGGTATGTTTGAAGGAATAGTGGTTCCAACAATGTTGTATGGTTGCGAGGCGTGGGCTATAGATAGGGTTTTGTGGAGGAGGGTTGATGTATTAGAAATGAGATGTTTGAGGACAGTATGTGGAGTGAGGTGGTTTGATCGAGTAAGTAATGAAAGGGTAAGAGAGATGTGTGGTAATAAAAGAGTGTAGCTGAGAGAGCAGAAGATGGTGTTTTGAAATTGTTTGGTCACATGGAGAGAATGAGTGAGGAAAGATTGACAAAGAGGATATATGTGTCAGAGGATGAGGGAACGAGGAGAAGTGGGAGACTAAATTGGAGGTGGAAGGATGGAATGAAAAAGATTTTGATTGATCGGGGCCTGAACTTGCAGGAGGGTGAAAGGCGTACAAGGATTGAAGAAAGGCATGTGAAGCATTTGGGGTAAACCATGGAAAGTTCTGTTAGGCCTGGATGTGGAATGGGAGATGTAGTTTCGGTGCATTATACCTGGCAGCTGGAGACTGAGTGTGAACGAATGTGGCCTTTGTCGTCTTTTCGTAGCGCTACCTCGCGCGCGTGCGGGAGGAAGGGGTCGTTACTTCATATGTGGCGGGTGACGACGAAATGAATAAGGGCAGCAAGTATGAATTATATATATGTGTATATATGTATATGTCTTCGTATGTATATATATATATACGTTGAAATGTGTAGGTATGTGAATGTGCGTATGTGGACGTGTATGTATATACATTTGTATTTGGGTGGGTTGGGCCTTTCTTTCGGCTGTTTCCTTGCGCTACTTTGCTAATGCAGGAGACAGCGACAAAGTAAAATATTAATAATAAAAAAAGAATATATATATATATATATATATATATATATATATATATATATATATATATATATATATATATATTTTTTTTTTTTTTCTTTTTTGTTTTTATTTGCTTTGTCGCTGTCTCCCGCGTTTGCGAGGTAGCGCAAGGACACAGACGAAAGAAATGGCCCAACCCACCCCCATACACATGTATATACATAAGTCCACACACGCAAATATACATACCTACACAGCTTTCCATGGTTTACCCCAGACGCTTCACATGCCCTGATTCAATCCACTGACAGCACGTCAACCCCGGTATACCACATCGATCCAATTTACTCTATTTCTTGCCCTCCTTTCACCCTCCTGCATGTTCAGGCCCCGATCACACAAAATCTTTTTCACGCCATCTCTCCACCTCCAATTTGGTCTCCCACTTCTCATCGTTCCCTCCACCTCCGACACATATATCCTCTTGGTCAATCTTTCTTCACTCATTCTCTCCATGTGCCCAAACCATTTCAAACCACTCTCTTCTGCTCTCTCAACCACGCTCTTTTTATTTCCACACATCTCTCTTACCCTTACGTTACTTACTCGATCAAACCACCTCACACCACACATTGTCCCCAAACATCTCATTTCCAGCACATCCATCCTCCTGCGCACAACTCTATCCATAGCCCACGCCTCACAACCATACAACATTGTTGGAACCACTATTCCTTCAAACATACCCATTTTTGCTTTCCGAGATAATGTTCTCGACTTCCAAACATTCTTCAAGGCTCCCAGGATTTTCGCCTCCTCCCCCACCCTATGATCCACTTCCGCTTCCATGGTTCCATCCGCTGCCAGATCCACTCCCAGATATCTCAAACACTTTACTTCCTCCAGTTTTTCTCCATTCAAACTTACCTCCCAATTGACTTGACCCTCAACCCTACTGTACCTAATAACCTTGCTCTTATTCATATTTACTCTTAACATTCTTCTTTCACACACTTTACCAAACTCAGTCACCAGCTTCTGCAGTTTCTCACATGAATCAGCCAACAGCGCTGTATCATCAGCGAACAACAACTGACTCACTTCCCAAGCTCTTTCATCCCCAACAGACTTCATATTTGCCCCTCTTTCCAAAACTCTTGCATTCACCTCCCTAACAACCCCATCCATAAACAAATTAAATAACCATGGAGACATCATAAACCCCTGCCCCAAACCTACATTCACTGAGAACCAACCAATCACTTTCCTCTCTTCCTACACGTACACATGCCTTACATCCTCGATAAAAACTTTTCACTGCTTCTAACAACTTGCCTCCCACACCAAATATTCTTAATACCTTCCACAGAGCATCTCTATCAACTCTATCATATGCCTTCTCCAGATCCATAAATGCTACATACAAATCCATTTGCTTTTCTAAGTATTTCTCACATACATTCTTCAAAGCAAACATATATATATATATATATATAGGATACGGGATAGGGGAGAAAGAATACTTCCCACGTATTCCCTGCGTGTCGTAGAAGGCGACTAAAGGGGAAGGGAGCGGGGGTCAAGAAATCCTCCCCTTTCGTTTTTTTTTTTCAATTTTCCAAAAGCAGGAACAGAGAAGGGTGCCAGGTGAGGATATTCCCTCAAAGGCCCAGTCCTCTGTTCTTAACGCTACCTCGCTATCGCGGGAAATAGCTAATAGTATGAAAAAAAAGAAAAAAAAAAAAAAAATATATATATATATATATATATATATATATATATATATATATATATATATATATATATATATATATATATATATATATATATATATATATAAAGTGTTTTAGATATCTGGGAGTGGAACTGGCAGCGGATGGATCCATGGAAGCGGAAGTGGATCATAGGGTGGGGGAGGGGGCGAAAATCCTGGGAGCCTTGAAGAATGTGTGGAAGTCGAGAACATTATCTCGGAAAGCAAAAATGGGTATGTTTGAAGGAATAGTGGTTCCAACAATGTTGTATGGTTGCGAGGCGTGGGCTATGGATAGAGTTGTGCGCAGGAGGATGGATGTGCTGGAAATGAGATGTTTGAGGACAATGTGTGGTGTGAGGTGGTTTGATCGATTAAGTAACGTAACGGTAAGAGAGATGTGAGGAAATAAAAAGAGCGTGGTTGAGAGGGCAGAAGAGGGTGTTTTGAAATGGTTTGGGCACTTGGAGAGAATGAGTGAGGAAAGATTGACCAAGAGGATATATATGTGTCGGAGGTGGAGGGAACGAGAAGTGGGAGACCAAATTGGAGGTGGAAAGATGGAGTGAAAAAGATTTTGTGTGATCGGGGCCTGAACATGCAGGAGGGTGAAAGGCTGGCAAGGAATAGATTGAATTGGATCGATGTGGTATACCGGGGTTGACGTGCTGTCAGTGGATTGAATCAGGGCATGTGAAGCGTCTGGGGTGAACCATGGAAAGCTGTGTAGGTATGTATATTTGCGTGTGTGGACGTATGTATATACATGTGTATGGGGGTGGGTTTGGCCATTTCTTTCGTCTGTTTCCTTGCGCTACCTCGCAAATGCGGAGGAAAGCGACAAAGCAAAAAAAAAAAAAAAAAATATATATATATATATATATATATATATATATATATATATATATATATATATATATATATATATATATATATTTTTTTTTTTTTTTTAATTATACTTTGTCGCTGTCTCCCGCGTTTGCGAGGTAGCGCAAGGAAACAGACGAAAGAAATTTTCGCCCCCTCCCCCACCCTATGATCCACTTCCGCTTCCATGGTTCCATCCGCTGCCAGATCCACTCCCAGATATCTAAAACACTTCACTTCCTCCAGTTTTTCTCCATTCAAACTCACCTCCCAATTGACTTGACCCTCAACCCTACTGTACCTAATAACCTTGCTCTTATTCACATTTACTCTTAACTTTCTTCTTCCACACACTTTACCAAACTCAGTCACCAGCTTCTGCAGTTTTTCACATGAATCAGCCACCAGCGCTGTATCATCAGCGAACAACAACTGACTCACTTCCCAAGCTCTCTCATCCCCAACTGACTTCATACTTGCCCCTCTTTCCAAAACTCTTGCATTTACCTCCCTAACAACCCCATCCATAAACAAATTAAACAACCATGGAGACATCACACACCCCTGCCGCAAACCTACATTCACTGAGAACCAATCACTTTCCTCTCTTCCTACACGTACACATGCCTTACATCCTCGATAAAAACTTTTCACTGCTTCTAACAACTTTCCTCCCACACCATATATTCTTAATACCTTCCACAGAGCATCTCTATCAACTCTATCATATGCCTTCTCCAGATCCATAAATGCTACATACAAATCCATTTGCTTTTCTAAGTATTTCTCACATACATTCTTCAAAGCAAACACCTGATCTACACATCCTCTACCACTTCTGAAACCACACTGCTCTTCCCCAATCTGATGCTCTGTACATGCCTTCACCCTCTCAATCAATACCCTTTCATATAATTTACCAGGAATACTCAACAAACTTATACCTCTGTAATTTGAGCACTCACCCTTATCCCCTTTGCCTTTGTACAATGGCACTATGCACGCATTCCGCCAATCCTCAGGCACCTCACCATGAGTCATACATACATTAAATAGCCTTGTATTAACTTTCTAAAATGGGAAACAGATATATATATATATATATATATATATATATATATATATATATATATATATATATATATATATATATATATATATATATATATATATATTTCATTACTATTATTAAACTTTGTCGCTGTGGTCAAGTATATTCCTATGAGTCCACAGGGAAAATGTAACACAATAAGTTCCTAAGTGTAATAATCACATCATCAGAGGAGACAGAAGAGAGAAATATAATAGTCAGCTGATATACAACGAATAGACGTATCTAGGACGCCATTTGGTAAACATGCGATTGTCCAAGGCAGACAACGACTGTTTCACAAAATATTATGTGGACAAGAAGTTGAATTGTTTACAAATTCTATCAACAATAAAGTTATCCAATCTATATAGACCATCACTAATAGTATGATTATAATTCTTTGTGTATTTAATAATAGAAGATTCAATAATGTATTAACTGTAACTCAATTACCACGAGAAACAACTGCAGAGGCTGATGACTGAGTTTGGAAAAGTATGTAAAAGGAGAGAGTTGAGAGTAAATGTGAATTAGAGACAAGTAATCACGTTCAGTAGGGTTGAGGGGGAAGTTAATTGGGTTGTAAGTTTAAATGGAGAAAAATTGGAGGAATATTTTAGAGTGGACTTGGCAGCGAATGGAACCACGGAAGCGGAAATGAGTCATCGATAGGGCTGGGGAGGGGGCGAAGGTTTTAGGAGCGATGAAGAATGTATGAAAGGAGAGAACGTTGTCTCGGAGAGCAGAAATGAGTATGCCTGTAGGAATAGTAGTACCAGCAATATTTTATGGCTGCGAGACATGAGCTATAGATAGGGTTGTAGGGAGGAGGGTGGATGTGTTGAAAATAAAATGTTTAAGGACAATATGTATTGTGAGATGGTTTGATCAAGTAAGCAATGAAAGGGTGAGAGAGATGCGTGGAAATTAAAAGAATGTGGTTGAAAGAGTAGAAGAGGGTGTATTGAAATGGTTTGGATATATGGAGAGAATGAGTGAGAAAAGATTAACAAAGAGGATGTATGTGTCAGAGGTGGAGCGAAGAAGGAGAAGCAGGAGACCAAATTGGAGGTGGAGGGATGTAGTGAAAAAGATATTCAGCGATCGGGGCCTGAACATACAGGAGGGTGAGGGGCATGAATGACAACGATGCGGTATACCGGGATCGACGTGCTGTCAATGGATTGAACCAGGGCATGTGAAACGTCTGGGGTAAACCATGTAAAGTTCTGTGGAGCCTGGATGTGGATAGGGAGATGTGGTTTTGGTGCATTATATATGACAGCTAGAGACTGAGTGTGAACGAATGAGGCCTCTTTCGTTTGTTTTTGTGGGTGGGTTGGGCCGTTCTTTCTTCTGTTTCCTTGCGCAACTTTCCTAACGCGGGAGACAGAGACAAAGCAAAGTAAATGAATCAATATATAAATATATATATATATATGATCATATATATATATATATATATATATATATATATATATATATATATATATATATATATATATATATATATATATATTTTTTTTTTTTTTTTTTTTTGCTTTGTCGCTGTCTCCAGCGTTTGCGAGGTAGCGCAAGGAAACAGACGAAAGAAATGGCCCAACCCACCCCCATACACATGTATATACATACGTCCACACTCGCAAATATACATACCTACACAGCTTTCCATGGTTTACCACAGACGCTTCACATGCCCCGATTCAA